>NC_133664.1:217176431-217371431 GCF_037893015.1 Macrotis lagotis | reverse complement strand
CATGCTTTTTTTTGGCTTACAAATTATATGATGCAAAATCATAAGGCCCTAAATTAACACAATCCTCTTGAATGTATTTGTAAAACTGTTAACAAAATGCATCTGATTAGTTGTTACATCAGATTTTAAAGAAAAATTTATTCAAAACTTTACCTTATTAAAGCATTTCTGTAATATATATTATAGAACAAAAATGGCTTGTAAGGGAAATTGCCAAATTCTTAAATGAAGGTTTTTTCATTCTAAGTATTAAATAAATTCAACTTAATTTTTTTAAAAACATTGAGATCTTGATTCATAAAGAACATCACTTACCTTCGACCGCATTCTGAATATTTACCAATATTTTTTAATATTAAGGCAGCAGTTAGTCGAATGTGTTTAGTTATTGGTCCCTCTTTTTCATCCTTAAAAACAAATTAGAACAGTTCAATAGTTAGATCACAACATTCTTGGTTTTGTTAAAAATGAGATCCAGTGTGCACTTACTGTGAAATCTCTAAAGACAAGGTTTCTTGATCCCCTCCTAAGTGCCATGAGGGCCGCACTGGGATGATTCACAATGGCCTTTTGTGTTCTGGGAGTTGAGGTTGTACTCCCTGCAGCTGGCTGTCTAAATTGAACAGAGGAAAAGAAAGAAACTGTTAAATATTATCCTTGTTCTACTTTCTAAGAGATAAGACCAATAAGGATCAAAATTGCTTCTCCACAAGACCACATTTAACCTGTGGGAATAGCCAAATAAAAGACGTCCATATAGTTCAAAAATAATTTTTGTTAGTTTTGGTAAAGCAGGGTTCTTACTTAAATTATGAAATCTTATAAATTTAGTATCTGTTCCAGTTTTAGGCCATGCTTGAATTAGCTGCTTTAGTTGAGTGAGCAAGCAAGAGAAAAACTGCTAGAATTTTTTTTAAATGGAGGAAAGGACCTTACTATTATAAATTAACTGTAGGAGACTTGAAGCTCTGGAGTTCGAACCTTAGAAATGAACTATGAGCATATTAAAGGAAAAATGGCACCCATATATTGTTAAATTACATACAGAGGAATGAGCATAAACATTCTAGGCTAAAATAATTTTACTGCACGTAGGGAAGTGAAGGTAAGCAAAGCAGTGATTTCCTAATCACGGGGAACCAAGAGATAACAGAGGGAGAGCCTTTGTGCTGCAATGGTACCAACATAAGACCTAGAGTACAAGTCTTCAAACAAATTGGGTGAATCTTCTATGAAAAAATTTAGGTGTCAGTCACATAGAATGATAAAGAGTAGCTAAGTAAAAAACTAGAGTGCTGGGACTAGCTGCATGAACTTGGGCAAATCATTTAATTTCTTTGCTTCTTTTTATTCAATTATAAAACAGATAATTACAGCACCTACCTCACAGAGAAATGAAATGAAATATAAGTATCTGGAATAGCTATTATCAAGTGTGGATGGAGTACCATCTCAACAAGATTGCAACATGGTTACAATATGGAATTATAGCAGATATATTTTAAAGGATTACTATTTAGTTCCTTACTTTTTAGGAATTTAAATCAAGACTTTTTATAGTATTTTTATAGATCTATATATTTCAATAAGGCATTCATTAGTAAATCCAATGGCTTTTTTTTTTTGTCTTCATTCTTCAGGTCTCTAACATTTGACACTATTACCAAATAAAACCCACCTATATATTTTCTTTTCTCGGTTTCTGTGACAACAGTTCACAACTTAATCTGACAAAAGTTTTATTTTATACTTAGTGTATGTAAAGCACCTAGTATTCATTTTTCACTGGGGGAACAAGGGCAACTTACAACATGTATACAAATAAATAAGTCCAAAGTATATAAAATATGAAAAAGTAATTTCACAAGTAAGCAAACACTAAAAATGGAAAATCAGGAAAAGTCTATCAATAGAATGTCACTGATTTCTGCTTTACTGGAATCTAAACAAACTAAACCATGAAGGTAAGAGCAAGTAGTGATTTCCTAATATGGGGAACCAAGTACATAAATGCACAAAGTAAAAAAAAAAAGGCAGAAAGCTGTAAAAAAAAAGATTGTTAAAAAAAGTTGTAAAAAGGGGAGAGCTAACTGGATTTTCAAAATAAGATTATAAAGATAGATTGTGCCAAGCTAAGGATTTTGTATTTTATCTTGTATGCAGTATGGAACCCTTGGAAATATTTGGAAAAGAAATGACAGTCAGATTTATGTTTTTGGAAGATCAATTTAGAAGCCTTTTGGAGGGTGAGTTCAAGAGAGGAAAGACTGGAATCAAGGAGAGGAATTAGAAAGCTATTGTAATAGCACAAGTGAGAAATGTTAAGTGCCTGAAATAAGAGTAGAGGTGGGGGTTAAGAGAGATATTGTGGAGGCAGAATTAACAAGATATGGAAAATGATAGATTATGTTGGTCAGAAGGACCACAGAATTGGAAACCTGGACAGTTGAGAAGATGATGATGCTTTAGTCTAAGCAAAACAGAAAAGTCTTGAAGAGGTTTCTTTTATAATTTCCCAATATAAAAAAAATCTGTATTGACTAAGATAAATATAAATGGAAAACTGAAATGAAGTAGATTCTGATTCAATTCAATTAAGTAGATTCAATGACTGACAGTATTGTTAAAAATTTCCTGTGAAAGAATTAATGTTTTTCATTCTTTACTTAATCCTAAATAATTACAAAAGACCTACCTAGCATGTACATACCATTCAAAAAATAGATTCAGTGAGACAGGAAATATTAATTACTAGATTTGTCAATGTGTGGAAGGCAGCAACAGTGCCTTATTATCTTTGTATCTCCTTAAGTGCTTGGCACACACACAGCAGCAGGGAGTATTTACTGTTAGTACTTTGTATTATATAATACTGCTAATATTTACTGTTATATAATATACTAATACATCTAAAAAGAAAAGTACTTTGTAGAAGGAAAAAATGCATTTCTCATTTTAGAAATTAAACTAAAAATATTTTAAGAGATGCCACTTTAGTCTCAAGAAGAGTACTTAGTTCTGTAAAAGATTTTTTTTTCTCCATATGTACTTGAAAAGGAGTAAGACCCACCACTCTAATGTCTATGAAATATAATCAAATTATTTCAGAATTATAAAATGCATGTTATCTATCCTAGTCTTATTTTTAGATGAGGAAGTGTATCCCCAGAGAAATGAAGTGACTTATCTACAGCTAGTAGCTAGTAGAAAACCTAAGACCCAGGGCTCCTTACTATCAATTCAATGCTCATTCTATTAAATCATACCACCTACTGTGGTTTTAAGGATCTCTTATGATTTTTGATTCTTTTCTTTCTCTTTATGTCTTATAATTCTTACTTGTTGGAAGGTTTTTGATTTCCTATTTGTCCAGGTTCATCTTGTTTTAATCCTGCAAGCAGAGCATCCCTTGAGCAATGCTTATCCTTTTTGAGAGAGGGAAAAAAAAACACAATGTAGTAAGTTCTTTAATTTAAGCAGATTGTTTTTGTGTTAAAAGAGTATTAAGAAAATTGTACCTGTAAGTGGGTAATAAAGGAAAACCTCTGTCGCTGAAAAGGCTCACAACCTTCCCATAAGCACTGCCCTGGATACACATCTTTCCCTCCATGTTCTGTTGCTGCATGGTAAAAAACCTGTGATGGTGTTTGAAACCACCTTAAAAAAAAATCAATAACTTATTTTGTTGTCATTTCAACAAAATAATTTTATAAAAACTAGCCTAATAAACAGAAGTTTCAACTCATTATGTTAAAGACATTCTACAGAGGAATGAATGTATTTACTACATCAAATTTCTTAATTCTGACTTCAAATGAAAGGCAGAATAGCATAAATAAAAGGGAATTCAGAATGAATGGTGGCAGTCTTTGTCACTTCAGAAAATGCAAAATAGTCTTATTTTAAATAGATATTATACTGTTTTCTCTTTTCCAAAACATCCAAACTTATAAACATGTAAAATTTATAACTTTAATTTGTAAAATTTATAATTAATTAATAAATGGAGTAACACCACCATTTTGCTTCAACTTCCCTCTCAGAGGGAAAAATAAAATGACAGAAAATAGATCAGTTTTCATACATATAAATGTCACATGCTATATACTTTTTTACACACTTATACAAAGCATACATACACACATATATTTGGACTGGACCTGTGATTTCATCCATGTAGGGAGCTCCCAGTAAGAACTTCCTCAAGGAAAGCAGATGCACTTGCTGTGCATTCATAGCCTTAGAGAGTTGCTTGGGGACACTGAGAGATTAAGGGACTTGCTCAGGGTCACAGAGCCAGTATGAGGAGGGGCTCAACTCAGTTCTTCCTGACTTCAAGGCCAGCTCTATCCAATGTTCCACGTTGCCTCTGCATTATCAATACCACTTTAAAATGAAAGTCAGGAGAAGAAATCTTAGAATTCGAAGTTACATGTTTGACACTGGAAAATGAGTATGAATTGCCTGTTGTTCTAAGTAGAAAGGGAGCTTAAAAGCAGTCCAAGTGAGAATAAGAGACTTTAAAGTGTCACTAAAATACATGGATACACAATCCAAATTTATTTTTCACTTTGGATTATACTTTAACATTCCTTTATGAAATATACTTTGAAATACTTTTGTCAAGTAAGAGGAAAAATATTAATAATAATAATGATAATGGTGACTATATAGGCTATTTAAAAATACTACTCATACTTGTTTGTAGACCTACCTAGTGAAAAGCTTCTTCTTACTTTTTGGAAGCAGTACTGTGAAAAAAAAGAAACAGTACTGTGGTTGGCATAAAGGATAGAGAGCTGGCCTCTTAAATAAACTCTAAGGCAGTAAATTGCAGAGAAGGTGTGGACCTTCCTTGATACAGGCAGTTACTCATCTGGGACTTACTCATCTTAATGAAATCATAGGTCCAATCTCCATCCCTAAAATGACATTCGAATTCAATAAACAATTATTATACAATCTAACCACTCTATGTTAGGTACTGTGCTAAATGCTGGGGCTACAAAAAAGAAGCAAAAGACAGTCCATACCCTCAAGTTGCTTACAGTCTAATGAGGGAGATAATATGCAAACAAATATATACAAAGCAAGTTATATACATGATAAATGGGAAATAATTTAAAAAAGAAAGGCACTATAATTAAAAGGAGTTAGATGGTAGGTTGGTTAAGACTTAAAAGAAAGTGAGGAAGATCAGTAGTTGGGAGTGGAAGAAGGGAGACCTATCCAGGCATGAAGATGAAGAGAGAAAATGCCCTCAGTTTTAAGAGAAGGAGTGGCAGAGGGACAATGTCTCCAGAAAAAAGTATGGGAAGTAAGGTGTAAGAAGACTGGAAAGGTGGTGGCAGGGCTAGATTATGAAATGCTAAATAAATAGTATTTTGTGTTTGATCCTAGAAGCTGGAAGTCAGACTGAAAGGAGTTAAGGAGACAGTGATAAAACAAAGTGAAGCCTGTTTCAGTTTAGCTGAATGGATGATAGGAATGGAAGGAAGATTTTTTTTTCAGGATAGAGGAACCACTGATAGTTTGTAGGCAGGAAGTAATGAGCCAATAGACTGGGAAAGATTGAGAATAAATGAAAGAATGGGGATGGCAAAGGAAACATTTAGTGGGGATTAACAATTTCCAAAAGATTATGGAAAATCAAACAAATGGTCAGGGCTATATATCTTTTGACATAAAATGCCCTCTGGCATTTTGGAGAATTAAGAGTCACAAATTTATTTAATCATGGAATATCATGGGCATATATATGCATGATGACTAGGGAGCTTTCATATCAATTGTGTTTGTATATATGTGTATGTGTGTGTCTGTATGTGTCTGTCTGTCTCTCTCTACCTATCCTATCATCGACCTATCTATATCTCACAGGATCATAGATTTTGAGCTGGAAGGGACCTTACAGATCATGAGAACTTACAAATGAGGAAGTTGAAATCCAGATAAATTAGGAGTCTTGTCCAAAGTTTTGTGGATGACAAGAAGCAGGTCATGATATGAATCTAAATCCTCTGACTTAAACTCAAAACTTACAAAAAATGATTGTTGGAAATGATCTTTTGCATGTAGTTGGAAATGCTTTCTGTCAGGGGGGGATGAGGGAGAGAAGGGAAGGAGGGAGGAAAATGTGAAACTCAAAACCTTGTAAAACATGATTGTTGAAAAGTTCCATTGCTTGAAGTTGAAAAAATAAATAAAATATTTAAATTCTCCGTCTCAAAATTACGGTACTCTTTCTTTATTTTTCCTTCTTTGGTTTTTCCAAGGCAGTGGGGTTAGGTGACTTGCCCCAGATCACACAGCTAGGTAATTATTAAGTGTCTGAGGTCACATTTGAATTCAGGTACTCCTGACTCCAGGGCTGGTGCTCTATCCACTGGGCCACCTAGCTGCTCCTAAGTGCTCTTTCAACAATATGACCATCTATCTACAACTTATAATGAATTACTTAGTGGACTTTCCTCACAAGAATCAATAACAAGCAGTTGGTCAGCACCTCCTGGGTGCTAGGTATCATGCTGGTGTTACAGATACAAAGCTAAAAATGAAAAGCCTCTGTCTGAAGACAGAGCTTACATTCAATATGGGCAATCAATATGCAAAAATATAAATATATATATATACATATATGTACATATATATATACACACACACACACACAAAATACAATTTTTGTGAGGCTATAGTAGCAATTATGAAAAACTAGTAATGTAGGAAATGATAGTTAAACTTGGTTTTATAAGAAACTCAGGATTCTAGTAGGTAAAGGTAAAAGAGTAGTATAATTTGGGGTTAGTGAGCAACTTGTACAAAAAAGCAGATGGAATTTCACGTGTGAGCAATAATAGCAAGAATTTCAGTCTGAGTTTATGAAGCTTATCACACTTATGGATAATAAAACTCAGAAGGTAAATTGGAGCCAGATAGGTTATGGGTGTTAAATGCCAAACAAAAGAGATTGTATTTGATTATAAAAGATACAGAAAAATGATCAAGTAAGGGAGATGGAGAATTTGGAAGGGGGAGAATTAAAAAATCTACTCTCAAGAGCACATAAATAGAAATTTCTTATTTAGGCAATTCATTAATATTTAAGAATGCAATTCAAATATATCAACTGGAAAAATTTTAGGTAAAATTTAAACAAATGCAAAATAAAGGGAGTAATTCAAGAAGCATTTATTAAGTACTTCTGTTTGAAGACACTGTACTTTTTTACAGGGGATAATTAATACTGAAATATTTGTCCAGCATACAAAGTAAATACAAATGAATTTGGGGACTTAGAAAATAGTAACAGCCAAAAGGGTAGAAAGGGATGGAATAGGAATGGAATCAGCAAAGTCTTTCTATAGGAGGCAACAACTGAGTTGAGCCTTAAAAAAAGTTAAGAATTCTAGAAGACAGATATGAGAATATTGAATTTAGAGAATAGCTAAATGTTTGAATAAGAAATGTTTATTGTATCCCAGAAATATAATAAGGAAATACATAGAGTTTTGAGCTGAGCAACAATGTTGTCCAGGCCTTAGGAAGATGACTTTGACAGCTAGCAAAGGGAAGAAAAACAGAGACACCAATTAGAAGGCTTTTATTGTAGATTAAGCAATTAAGGCCTAATAATGCCACATAAATGAAGAGGAGTGGCTGGATGTAAAAGATAATAAAGAGGTACAATTGACAAGACATAGCAAAAAATAAAGTAATTGTATATGTGGGTAAGGAAAGAGGAAAAAATGAAAAATGACTGAATTTATGAATCTATTGACTAGGGAATTTTGGAGGTAAGAAACATGCTGTACATTGTAGATGAAAAAAGTGGATATCTGACAAAGATATCCAGCAGTCAACTGGTGAAAAGTTAGAAGATTAGGGCTGGAAATATGGATTTAGAAATTTGTATAGAAATCTGTATACATGCAATAATTAAACTCATAAAAATGGAAAAAAGTCACTGAGAAATTGTAGAGGGCCCAGAAGTGAAACTTAGGAGACATTCTTTTGGGGGCAGGAGATAAATGACATTTATGCAGGGACACTAAATAGGAAATCACCAGGCAGAAATAAAGAGAACTGTCACAAAAGAGTCTTCAGGAAGAAAGAATGAGAGGACACATATAAGGACTGGCCTTTGAAGTGGAAAAGGGAGTTTAGGGGGAGAGAATAGAGGGCAACAAAGGGTTTGGAAGTGTAGAAGGGGAGAATTCAGCAGAAAGCTCTCATTTTCTCAGTAAAATAGAGACAAGCATCTGAAAGAGAGGACATGATTTACAAGGCTTGAAATGATAAGGTAAGGAAAAACTACCTGAGGGAAGGAAAATTAATCAAGGAATAATGGTAATATTGGGATTAAGTAACACATTTTTGAGTGGACTTTTTCACCCTATGTGATTTTCAGTAGCAGGCATAAGAAGATGGGTTGTGGAAATTTCCAAGTATTGGAGTTTAGCAAAGTATACTGTGGCAGATCAAGGGGTAGAAGACAGCATATAGATGAACTGGGGTCAACACTATGAAAGGATCAAAAGTGAAGTCAGGGAAGGAGTGGGAGCCTAGCAGAAAAGGGAGAATTGAAGGCCATGGTAGACAGCTAGGTTTAGAGCAAGTGAGGTAAACAGACCTTAAGTAGCTTGCCCTGCTCACCCAGTCACTAAGTATTTGAGCTCAGACTTGAACTTAGGAACATGAGTCTTCCTGATTCCAGGCCTGGCACTCAATCCTCTCTCTGTCCCATCTAGCTGCTCAGAACAAATTTATTAAACTTTAAGAGAGAACAGATTTCTGAAAGTTTGCACAATGAAGAAAGATCTAGAAGTAGCAATGCAAAGCAAGATATGTGCCTCTCACTGTGCAGGGAACATAAAAGAAGCAATTCTTAGTTGAGTTTTCTGTATCCACCCACATACAGTATCTCACTTTCTGCTTAAACTGACATTAATGAAAATTGTCCTTTCTATTCCAAATTTTTCTTTTCTGTTCATTCAACTACATATAGAATCTGTCTTTCACAAGTATCCATCACCTGAATGTTCTCATTTCTCAGGTTCTTTCTGGGGGGATAGTTCAAAATAGAACTTAAAACATTATTACCAAAAGAATTCATTTGTATTTATTATTTAATAGGGACAAAGGTAAGAAATCCCCAGGCCACTAAATGTACTAACTATATTATCAGAAAAATGGAATTCATAGTCAATATTTTTCAGAGAACTAAAAGATGTGAGGACAGCTTTAACTGATATTGGATGAAGAGGATCAGATTAATTAGTATATCGCCCTAATACTTTGCTGGAAGATCTAAATCAGTGTCACCCATAGAATGGAGATCCATCCCCCCCCCCCCCCACCCTTGGAGAAATGCTAGGACAGGAGTGAGCTCAGTCAAAATAGTTGCTGGGAGCCAAAGAAATAATTTTGCTTAAATATTTAGCTTCTGATTTTTCCCTTTCCCTGCTAGAACTGAAGTAAATGTAAAAGTTTAGAAGAAAAATGGACAACTAGCAAAGACTAAGGAGCAATGTGAGAAAACACTTCAATATTTCCTGCAAACTTTTAATAATTCATAGAAATTTTATTGTTAAATATTTATTTAAAATTTAAATCTTATCTCTTAAAATCTTTGAAAAATAGTAAATGCTATTGTTTTTAATTACTGTATCAACAGAATTGACATTTCCTCCACCTTCCCCTCAACACTAATGGGCTGTTAAATAAAACTTGGATAAAGATAATGAGTTTAGAATCATGAATTGGTTCAATGCTTCAGCCAATCCCTCTACTTCTCATTTAGATAAAAGAATTTTTCAATTGTGACAGTAAAATTTTTACCAAGCACTGACACTGATAGGAGTTATTAAAGGGATTGGAAAAGAAGATTAAATCTGCAGTTAAAGGACCTGGATCTGAAACTTTGTTCTGTTACTTACAACTTATTTAACACTGGACAAGTCATTCCAATTCTTTCCTTATCAGTAAAAGGAAGAAACCAAAGGAAATTTAAGGCTCTTTCTAGGTGGCAGAGTAAAACAGAGTAACTCAGGGATAGGAAAACCTGATTTTAAGGCCCATTTCTGACCAGGCTATGTGCCCTGAACAAATCACTTAATTTAATCATGGAATATCATGGCCATATATAAGCATGATGACTAGGTAGCTTTCATATCAATTGTGTTTGTATGGTATGTGTATGTGTGTCTGTATGTGTCTGTCTGTCTCTCTCTACCTATCTATCCTTCTATCATCGACCTATCTATATCTCACAGGATCATAGATTTTGAGCTGGAAGGGACCTTACAGATCATGAAAACTTACAAATGAGGAAGCTGAAATCCTTTGTGTTCCAGATAAGACTGCAACTTGCAGGGGAAGTGCTGGCCTACCTTAGTATAAGGAGGTTCTTTTAGTGAGCATTTCCTTTACTAATGAAGTCACAGGTAAAGCCAGAACAGGCAGAAAAAAATTTAATTTAATCAGTCTTATCTTAGTGGGGGGGGGGGGGTGTTGCTTTTGCTTTGTGAAGTAGAATCTATATATTACCCACTTTGGATAACAGTATTATTTTAGTCCATTTTAATTTAACTTGATGGTATGACATACTGTTAAACTTGGCACTATCAAATCAAAAAATTTCTCAGGTATCTTATACATGTACATATAAAGTAAAAGAGATACCATCACTACCTTAAAAAGACCGCAAGCAAAAAAATATTACATAAACTGACTTTGAGATAGCTCCTTGGTTGGATATTTCGACATAAGAAGAATGAGAAGCCTATTTTAAAGTAAAAATGGCATTTAAACTTTACTCATGAAATAAGTATATTGCACTAACATGAATTATTAATATCTTCTCCCCATTTCATAATTTTAAAACAAAAATCTTTTTTTCCCCTTTTTCAGTCAGACTCCTAAAAAAAGCTATTTATAGTCCCTGATGCTACTTCCTCTCTTTGCATTCATTCGCTCTTCAAACTTTGCTCTCTTTAGAGTAACCAATGAACTCCTGGGCATTGAGAGATCAAGAAATTTGCCTAATCACAAACCTAGTATATGACATAGGCAGTCTTCATTCTTCCTAACTCTAGGATGGCTCTCTACACTGCTTCTCTTAATTTCCATTTTATAGATGAAGAAATATCAAGTAATATCAAGTAACTGGGACTTGAACCCAAATCTTCTAACTCCAAATCTTATGCTTTTACTAACCTAACAAATTTCTAATCTCATTTTGCAATAAGAACACTAAGGCCCTATACAGTACAGGTTAAAAGTTTTTAGCTTAAAAACTAAAATTATGAATATTTTAAAATATTCATAATTTTAGTTTTTAAGCTAAAAACTTTTATATTAACAGGATGTGAGGGTATCAAGTCAGTTTCTCAGATCACACTAGATACCACTTTAAGCTCTATTATTCAAATTAAAACTGAAATTACAGTTGATTATAATTTTATTTTATGACTAACAAGGAATTAAATGAGGTTGATGATTCATTTCTATCTACCTTAGAATTCTTCCTTAAAATTTCAACTGCCTTCTCAAGGTGTCGAGAAAAGTATGGGTAATTTAAGACTAATTTTCCATTTCAGAAAGGTTTTTATAAGAGGTTCAATGGTCAACTATATAGAATTTTAGCTATTATCAAACCTAATTTCAAAGAAGTTCTTTAAATTTTACTACAAAACTGATTTTGTAGCAGTCACACCACTAGCGACACCAAAATGTCATGGTAAACAATAAAAAGATAAATATGAGAATGCACTGCATGCCCAACACAATGTGACTATATTTTCAAAGGTATTGCCTTCTAAGGAAAAAATAAGACTTGTCTTGACTATTACTCTTTTCCAGAAAAATATTACTAAGTAAAACAATGATTATAATAATGAAGATGAATGAGAACAGAAACTATTTCAGTCAGTAAAGATCTCAAACTAATTTGTTAAAAGACTAATGAGGAAAGCACTGAAAGATTATGAGCTATGTGATTTTACAAAATGTTGAAAAGTAGTTTTGTACAAAATGTGACTGCAAAGAATTTGGTGTGAAGTCTCTTAAGTCAAGACATTCTGAGGCTACTGGATAAAGTAGATAAGGAATTCAGCATGGAGACAGGAAGATCTGATTTCAAATCCAGCCTCAGACATTTATTAACCCTTGAACCTGAGGGCAAGTCACTTAACTTCGTCTACCTTGACTGTAAAATGGGAATCATAATAGTACCTACCTTCCAGAATTGTTATTGTTATGAGGAGAAATAAGATCAATATCTATTAATATTTTCAAACTGTACACAGTGGCTGGTACATACATAGCAGGACACTTAAGTAAACCTTTTTTCCTTTCTCTCTCTCTCTCTCTCTCTCTCTCTCCTTTCTCCACAAAATGTTTATGAGAATTGGAATTATTGATGAAAACATAAAGAAAAAGGCATACTTTCACAAATAATTTTCTACAAACTCATTTTTATAAAAATGTTACTCATTTTTACAAAACTGACTTAGAAGTACAAAACATATAAGCTCACACTTTGTTTAATGTTTAAATAAATGCAAAGAGGCATTTATTTCAGTAAAGTAAAATCAATCAGCCTCATAAAAATTTCTCAGAAAATTGTTTTTCATGGGTAAAGCAAAATGACAGAACTTCATCAAATATAGGAGATAATTTCAATTTTGTTCAGTTTTTCTCATTACAGATACAGATAAAAATTCCACATGTACAAAAATATTCATAGCAGCACTTTTTGTAGGGGAAAAAGAATTGGAAATTGAGGAGAAAGCCATCAATTGGGGAATGGCTGAACAAATTGTGGTATATGAATGTGAATACTATTGATCTATATAAGAAATCATGAGGGATGGGATTTCAGAATAGTCTAGAAAGACTTGCATGAACTGATGCAGAGTGAAGTGAGCAGAATGAGAAGAACATTATACACACTAACAACAATATTGGATGATGATCAACTATAATGGACTTGTTCTCAGCAGACAATAAACAAAGACAATTCTAAAAGACTTGTGATGGAAAATAATATCCATATCCAGAGAAGGAACTGTGGAGTTTAAATGTAGACCAAGGTTTACTATCTTCAATTTTTAAGAGTTGTCTTAAATATATATTTTTACTCTCTAATTTTTTCTCCCCTTTTGAATTGATTCTTCTTTTACAACATGATTAATATGGAACTATGTTTAGCATGATTGATATGGAAGGCTAATAATAGATTGCTTTCTGTCAAGGGGTAGGGAAGGAGAAACATGTGAAACACAAAACCTTGCATAAAATTATTGTTGAAAACTACCCATTGCATGTAGCCAAAAAAATAAATGAATGAAGGAATGAATGAACGGATGAATGGAACAAATAAATAAGAAAAGAAAAAGTGATCTATAGAGAATTTATCTAGCATGATGGAAAGCCACCTCTAGGTCTTTTAACATTCTATGAGCAATAGTGCAGCATCTGGCCTCTCTATTATCGACTTCATTACATACTTGGATCATCTTTTTTTCTGATGATAATTATTCTGAGTACTATCTTATATGCCTAGCATTGCGGTAATTATCAGTAATATAGTCAAATCTACTTACATCTCTCATGTTTTTATATAATGCTTTTGGGTTGGATACAACTCTGAGAATGTGGTATTCTATATCATAGCATCTCTGTAAGCACATTGGTATTAGGAATGAGTTAGAAGGTGGTAATCAAGTTGAAAAAGGAAGAAGATAAAATAAGATGCTTAAAAATATACAGAAAATAAAAAAATTAAGGAAAACAAATAGAAAATTTGTTATTATTGTGTTAAATTTAATATATAAAAGGTACAAAACCTTGGTCAAGCAATGAACTCCCTGAAAATTTGAATGAATCAAGTAGAAACCAATGATTTTTGAGTGAACAAGAAAAAAGCCAAAAGGCTGAGAAAATGGGGAAAAGTGTTAAGTATCTAACTGCAAAAACAACTGAGTAGGAGAACAGATCAAGGAGAAAAAAAAGGAAGAATTACTGTCATCTGAAAACCATGAGACAAAATAAGTCTAAATATTATGTTCCAAAAAAGTGTAAAAGAAAATTATCCAAAGCTCTTGGAACCAGAAGGCAAAAGGAAATAGAAAAAAACCCAACAGTTATCTTCTGAAAGAAACCCCTTAGTGGAAATTTTCAGGATTATCACAGTCAAAATCAAAAGCTTTCAGCAAGCAGTCAAAAATAGCAACCTTACTAAAAAGAAGCAGAAAACTTCAAATTACTGAAGAGATAAGGGCCTTACATCCAAGATCACCCTACCCAGAAAAACCAGGTAAAATGATATCAGGGAACAATTGGATCCCTAAACAAACAAAGAACTGGGGGCTGCTAAGTGGCACAGTGGATAGAGCACCAGCCCTGAAGTCAGGAGGACCTGAATTCAAATTCAACCTCAGATACTATGTGACCTTGGACAAGTCACTAAATCCTTTTGCCTTACAAAAAGCCCCCCCCCCCCCCAAAAGGACTTCAAAGTATTTCTCATGGAAAAACAAGAGTTGCAAAACCTTGAAGTTAACACAGAAGTGAAGAGAAATGTACAAAGGCAAACATGAATGAACAGTAAGGGACTAAATGAAGATGAACTGTTCAAAAATGAACTACAGTGAGATGATATATATGTTCACTCTGAAACCTATCATTGAGGCTCATAGAGGAAACTCAATTATTGTTTTTTAGATTATTAGATCTTAGTGATTTTAAGAAAAGAATGAAAAAAAGGGAAAAAAAAACACTAGGGGAAATTTTTAAGAAAAATTATCTGACATTATCAGGGTATATAAGTAATTATCTATATAAATAAGAGGGAAAAGGTGAATGGGAACTACTGTCACTTAAATCTCCTCATCTGAACTGATCAATAGAAAAATACACAAACATAAAAATCCATTTCAAATGACAGGAAAATAGGAGGGGAAGGGAAGTTATAAGGGTATATAGCAGAGGAAGGCAGGAGGAGAAAGCAAAGACCTAAGAAAAGCAACTCTAAGATATACAAAAATGTTTATAGCTCCTTTTGGAGGAAAGGATGGGAATTTGAGGGAATGCCTTTAGGTTGGGGAATGGTTGAATAAAATATCTATAAAAACGTGAATAAATAATAAGGGGCTGAACTCTTCATCAGTATAACTAACCAGAATTCTAAAGGACTAATGATGATAATTATCTACCTCCTAAAACAGATGAGGGACTCACAGTGCAGAATGTGACAAATTTGGATTTGTCAATGTGGAAATTTGTTTTGATTGACATACATGTATATAATGGGTTTTGTTTTTTTACTTATATTCTCTTCTTGTGAGTAGGTTCAGGTAGGCATGTAAGAAGGTAGCATATAGTTGATTAAAACAAATTATATTTATATATGTGTATCTGTATGTGTTCGTATTTTAACACACACACATATTTAAAAGCTGTATATGGGGGGAAAAGGTAAAATGGCAAGAGTGGGAGGTTAACTCACTTGAAGGAACTGGAGCAGAGTATTATACTGAAGTAAAAAAGACAGCTATAGTAATCTTGATCTCAGTCAAAATAAGAGCAAAAATATACTTAATTAAAAGAGAAAAACTACATTTTTCTAAAACATACCAAAGACAAGGAATTACTATCAGTTCTGAACATGCATGTACCAAATGACAAAGCATTCAAATTCTTGGCAGAGACGTCAAATATTGGTCAAAATCAAAGCTATTAATAATCATGTGAAAAAATGTTTTAAATTGCTAATAAATAAAGAAGTACAAATTAATATAACTCTGAGGTCCTACCTACCACCTCACAACACCAGCTTGGTTAAAATAACAGAAAAAAAGCTGGAGATTTAGGAAAATAGATACAATAATACATACTGGCAGCTGTGAACTAGTTGAGCCATTAAATTAAGAATTTTGGAATTTTATGCCCCCCCAAAACGATTAAACTCTGCATTCACTTTGAACCTATAATAGTACTACTAAATCTGTATGACCCTGGGCAACCCTGTTTGCATCCATTTCCTGATCTGTAAAATGAATCGGAGGAGGAAATAGCAAATCATTCCAGTATCTTTGCCAAAAGATTTCCAAATAGAGTCTTGAAGAGTTAGCCACTCCTGAAACTATGAACAATAAAAACAAGATTTTGATAGATATATCTTATGAAATGTTATTGTGCTGTAAGAAATGAAGGGGAAGATTTAAAAAAAATCTGGTAAGCCTTATATGAACTGATTAAAAATGAGCTGAGTATGGAGCCAAGATACCAGCATGAAGGTAAGAATTCCGAGAAACTCATTCCCCCCAAACTCCAAAAGCCGTCAAATTATGACTAGTCAAAATTTAGAGGGGCAGAACCCACAGTCCAACACAACTTAGAAATTCCACAGGAAAGCTCTGTTTCACTGGGACTGGAGGTTGGAAAAAAGCTGCAGCACAGCAAAACCAGCTGGGTGCTTGGGTCCATGGCAGAGGGGACAATTTCCAGACATCTTGGCCCAGGGATCATTGGGGCAGCTGGAAGGGGTGATAAGAGAACTCTGATGAACCAGAGTGAGAAGCCTCTACTCTGGCCTCAGAGCAGCCCTGAGGTTAGAACCTGCAGTGGGAGTGGACAGAGCAACCCAGAGCATCCAGAACTCAGCCCATAAACATTAAAGGGTTGACGGAGACTGTAGAGGTCTCTTTGCTCTCCCTGGGGCAGGACTCAGCTGTCTGCCCACACTCAGATCAGGTTGCAGTTTGGGCTCCCATACCACCATAGCTGAGCAGGAACCACTCTCAGAGTTCCAGGGCAGAGGGGAGCATTTGAAGTTTCTCATAAGACCTTGGAGGAATTAAGGTCCCTCTGGGGTGTCCCAAATGCCCCCTCCCCAAGGCTTGGAAGTGCAGTAAATCAGTCATAGGCTGAGGAAATGAACAAACAACAGAAAAAGAAGAATCTGACCACAGAAAATTACTTTGGCCCCCTGGAGGACGAAAATACACATTCAAATGATGACAAAAGGAAGCTTCTATATTCAAACCCCCCAAGAAAATAGGAAATGGGCTCAGTCTGCGGACGAACTCAAAAAACACTCTGAAAAGAAATTAAGGGGGCGGGGCCAAGATGGCGACAAGAACGGATCTTGTCTTAGGCGCTTTCTCATAAAATTCATAAGCTAAGGGCTCTAACTAAATTTTTGAGAGAAAGAACCCACAGAGGGACCCAGTGAGGCAGTTCTCCTACTCAAGGTAACCTGGAAAACAGCAAAAAGGCTCTGCTTCCCGGGGTTGGAGGGGTGGACTGCCAGAGGGGTGGCCCACCAGAGCGAAAGAACTTCAGTCTCCTGGAGGCAGCCCAGGGCGCTGGGAGCTGCTCACAGCAGTGGAGGAGTTTCCTGAGCTGCACCCCGGGGAGCACCGAGCACAAAGTGGGGGAACAATGGGGGACCTCTGCCAGAGCAATCACATGAAGCCCAGCCCTGAGGGCACACAGGGAGCAGCACGGCCAGGGCAGCTCAGGTCCAGGAAACAAGCAGGTAGAGCCAGTAAGCAGGAGTCCCCAGGGCATGAGCCCATTGAACCTAGGGAGGGGAGAGAAGAGAGAGAGACTGCTGAGCTCTGTCCCTGGAACAGGACTCTGGGGGTCTGACCACATACAGGTCCTGATCGCAGTCTAGGACCACCCAAAGAACAACAGGGCCCCCCCACCTCGGCCCGTGGCAGAGGGGGGTGCTTATGGTCATTCACAGACCAGGAGGGAGGACAGAGCCTCACACACTGAGACCCTTGTGGGAGTATCCCAAAAGCTCAGGGAGCACCCCAAAACCAGGCTTAGGCTGGGAAAATGAGTAAGCAGAGAAAAAAGAGGAACACCAATTGAGAAATATTTTGCATATGAGCCCAAGAAGGATCAATATACTCAGTCTGAAGATGAGGAAGCACAAGCTCCTGCATCTAAACATTCCAAGAAAAACAGAAATTGGGCTCAGGCTATGACAGAGTTCAAAAAAGACTGAAAATCAAATAAGGGAGTTAGAAGAAAAACTGGGAAAAGAAATGAGAGAGATGCAGCAAAAACATGAAAATGAAGTCAGCAGCTTAGTCAAGGAAATCCAAAAAAAAATGCTGAAGAAAATAGCATGCTAAAAACCAGCTTAGGTCAAATGGATAAAACAGTTCAAAAAGTTATTGAGGAGAAGAATGCTTTAAAAAGCAAAATTGGCCAGATGGAAAAAAGAGATAAGAAAACTCTCTGAGGAACACAAATCCTTCAGACAAAGAATAGAATTCAGGAAGATTGATGAATTTATGAGAAATCAGGACTCTACTTCAAAACCAAAAGAATGAAAAATTAGAAGAAAATGTGAAACATCTCATTGAAAAAACAACTGATATGGAAAACAGACTTAGGAAAGATAATTTAAAAATTATTGGAATACCTGAAAGTCATGATCAGGAAAAGAGCCTTGACATCATTTTCAAAGAATTACTACAGGAAAATTGCCCTGATATCCTAGAAGCAGAGGGCAAAATAGAAATAGAGAGAATCTACCAATCCCCCCCAAGAAAGAGATTCCCCAAAAACCAACCCCTAGGAATATTATAGCCAAGTTCCACAACTCCCAAGTCAAAGAGAAAATAATACAAGCAGCCAGAAGGACACAGTTTAAATATCGTGGAGCTGCAGACAGGATCACACAGGACCTAGCAGCAACTACACTGGAAGCTCGTAGGGCTTGGAATGTAATATACCAGAAGGCAAAAGAGCTTAGAATACAGCCAAGAATGGACTACCCAGCAAGGATGAATGTCCTCTTTCAGGGAAAAAGATGGACTTTCGATGAACCAGGGGAATTTAAAATGTTCCTGTTGGAATGGCCAGAGCTGAACAGGAGGTTTGATCTTCAGATACAGGACTCGGGTGAAGCATAAAGAGTGGAGGAGTCGGGGAAAATATGAGGGACTTAATGATGATGAACTGCATGTATTCCTGCATAGAAAAATGACACTGATAATACTCATATGAACCTTCTCAGTTAATAGAGCAGGTAGAAGCTTTTATAGTTGAAGCACAGGAGAAAGCTGAATTTGAACATAAAAATATGGTATAAAAATGGAGTCAAAAGAAAAAAGGGAAATATAATGGGAGAAAGAAAAAAAGAGAAGGGGGAATAGGCCCAGATATTTCATATAATAAGACTTTTCTTTCTTACAATGAACTATTGCAATGATATGGAAAGGGGGAAGACAAGGGGGTATGAGGGAATCTTTGCTCTCATCAGAGATGGCTAAGAGAGGAAACAGCATATATACTCAATGGGGTATAGGCATCTGGAGTAAGAAGGAGGGGGGGATGGGGGAAGGGGGGATGTGAGTGATGGAGGAGAGGATGGACCATGGGGGGAGAGTGGTCAGATATAACACATTTTCTTTTTTACTTCTTGCAAGGGGCTGGGATTGGATGGCCTGTCCGGGACCATAGGGCCAGGTGGATGCTGGGTCTAAGGGGTGGTATGGGGGCTCAGGGCCTCTTTGCCCCAGAGCCAGGGATCTGTCTGCTGCGCCACTCAGCGACCCTACAGCAGTCAGAGTGAAAGGAGAGAGAAAATATAATACATGGTAGTTGAGAAATATGAAAGGACGGAGTTGCAATCAGCAATTGCAATGGTGGAAAAATATGGAAGTAACTTTTGCCATGGACTTATCATAAAGAATGTGATCCACCCCCGACAGAGTTTTGATGTTGGAACAAAGACTCAAGCACATTTTTATTACTATTATTTTTTGGGGGGTGCAGGGCAAATGAGGCTGGGTGGCCTGCCTGGGGCCGCATAGCAGCGTGATCCTCGGGTGTCTGAGGCCGGATTTGGATCCAGGTGCTCCTGGCTCAAGGGCCAATGCTCTGTCTGCCACCCAGCCACCCCTACTATTATTACTATGTTATTTTGGGTCTTTTTTTTCCCCCTTTTTTTTGGTTTTTGCAGGGCAGTGGGGTTCAGGTGGCATGCATGTCACACAGCTGGGAGATTGTTGAGTATACAGGGCTGGATGTGGGCTTTGGGTGCTCATGGCTCCAGGGCTGGTGCTCCGTCCATTGTGCCACCTGGCCATACCTACAATTATTAATATTATTTTTTAATTTTAATTTTTTTCTCTCCCCTTTACTTTATCACTCAAGTGAGTCTATATTTATGGGGGGTATTTCGTTTACTCTTAAGCAAGAATATTTTATTAATGTATAAAACAGTATTTGTACAAAATGAGAATAAACATTAAATTAAAAAATAAAATAAAAAAGAAGAAAAGAAATTAAGGGAAGTAGAGGAAAAATTGGGAGGAGAAATGAGAGCAATACAGATATATCATGAAAACCAAGTCAGCAACTTGGTGAAATACAAAAAAAAAAGAAAACAAACTGAAGAAAATAATATATCAAAAACCAGTTTAGAGGGGCAGATAAGCGGTGCAGTAGCTAGAGCACAGACCCTGGAGTCAGGAGTACCTGAGTTCAAATCCGGCTTCAGACACTTAGCATTTACCTAGCTGTGTTGGCCTTGGGAGAGCCACTTAACCCTATTGCATTACAAAAGAAAAAAAACTAGTTTAGGCCAAAGGGAAAAAGCAACACAAAAGGAGAAGAATGTCTTAAAAAGCAGAATTGGCCAGCTGGAAAAGGAGATAAAAAAGCTCTCTGAAGAAAGTAACTCCTTCAAATGTAGAATGGAACTAAAGGAAGCTGATGACTTTGTAAGAACT
This sequence comes from Macrotis lagotis, assembly GCF_037893015.1. Classification (NCBI taxonomy): domain Eukaryota; kingdom Metazoa; phylum Chordata; class Mammalia; order Peramelemorphia; family Peramelidae; genus Macrotis; species Macrotis lagotis. Next base: position 217,350,669 of record NC_133664.1, on the reverse strand, counting down.
TACAAAAAACGTACCAAAAAAATTAGATGAAAATGTGAAATATCTCACTGGAAAAACAACTGACCTTGAAAACTGGTCCAGGAGAGATAATTTTAAAATTATTGGGCTAGGAGAAGCTAGTTGGCGCAGTGGATAGAGCACTGACTCTGGAGTCAGGAGGGTCAGAGTTCAAATCCATCCTCAGACACTTCATAATACCTAGCTGTGTGACCTTGGGCAAGTCATTTAACTCCATGCCTTGCAAAAAAAAAAGCAAAACTAAAAAAAAAATTATTGGGCTACCTGAAAGTCATGACCAGGAAAAAAGCCATATTTTTCAAGAAATGACCCTGCGATCCTAGAAGCAGAGGGTAAAAATAGAAACTGAGGGAATTCACTGATCCCCTCCTGAAAGAGATCCCAAAGAAAATCTTCCAGGAATATTATAGCCAAGTGCCGAAACTCCCAAGTCAAAGAGAAAATACTAAAATATGCTGGAAACAAACAATTCAACTACCGTGGCTCTATAATCAGGATTACACAGGATCCAGCAGCATCTACATTAAAGGGTCGTAGGAATTGGAATATGATATCCTGGAAGGGAAAAAATCTTGGTTTACAACCAAGAATCAACTATCCAGCAAAACTGAACATCTTCTTTCAGGGAAAAGATGGACTTCTTTTTTCTTTTTCTGTTTTTTTTTTTGTTTTGGCTTTTGAGAGGAAGTGGGGTTACTTAAAAGATGGACTTTCAATGAAATGGGGGACTTTCAAACTTCCCTACTGAAACAACAAGAGTGAACAGAAAGTTTGATCTCCAAGTACAGGACTCTGGTGAACCATAGAGGGGGTGGATGAGAAGGACTTATTATGAGGAACTTAAGGATGTCGAACTGTTTGTATTCCTGCATGGGAAGAAGATATTAACTCATATGAACTTTCTCATTTATAAGAGCAGTTAGAAGGAGCATATATAGGCAAAGCACAGGAAGGAGCTGAATATAATGGTATAATATAGTAAAAAGATGGAATCAATGGATGATAAAGGCAAGTACTGGGAGGAAAAGAAAGAGGTAGAATGGGCTAAGATATTTCACATAAGAGTCAAGAAAAAGCATTTACAATGGAATGGAATGGGGGAAGGTGGGGGGGTAATGAGTGAGCCTTCATTCTCATCAGAAATGGCTCAGAGAAGAAATAACATACACACTTAATACGGTGAGGAAATCTATCTTACCCTAGAGAAAAATGAGAAGAAAGCGAAGGGGTAAGGGGAAATGGGGGGAGAGGGAAAGGGGGGATAGGTGATAGAAGAGAGGAAGTCATGGGAGAGGGTTCTCAGATACAACACTCTTCTCTGAATAGAGATAGGGTGAAAGGAGAGAGAGAATAGAATAAATAGTGAGAGTGGGGAATAATAGAGCAGATGGAAATATAACTGCTAATAGCAACTGTGGGAAAAATATTGAAGGAACCTCTCTGGTGGCTACAATGGGGAAGGCAACTCATCCCAGAGACAGAGCCATTGGAATCTGAACACAAACTGAAGTACACTTTTTTTTCCCTCGCTCACTATTCTTGAGATTTCTCATCTTTTATTCGGGGGGGGGGGGGGTTATGATTACTCTCAAAACAAGATTATTGTAATAATATAAAATAAATAAACAAAAAAGAGGGCAATTTAAAAAATTAGTTAAATAGGCCGGAACAGTTTATGCATATAGTAACAGCAATACTGTAAAAATAATTAACTGTAAATGACTTAGTTACTCTGATCAACATAATGATCCACACCAATTCTGAAGGCTTCATAATGAAAAATACAATCCATTTCCAAATCGAGAACACAAAGTTTCATATTGGAGATTGAAGCATATTTTTGTTTCTTTGTTCCTGTGTGTGTGTGGGGACAACATGCTTACTTGGGTTGGAGAAAAGAAATATTTCAGAACTAAAAATAAAATTAAATTGAATTTTAAAAGTTTCTAATTTTCTCAAATTTCAATTTTCTTTAAGAGCAAGATATTGGAGAAAAGATTCCTACTAGGAAGAAAGATCTTTCAACTAAGTGAGGTGATACAGATGGACTAAACCTGGAGTCAAGAAGATCTGAGTTCAAATTTGACCTCAGCCATCTTCTCACTATGGGACCCTGCACACGTTATTTAACAATTATTTGCCTCAGTTTCCTCAACAATAATATGAAAGTAAGAAAAGCACCTACCTCAGAGGGTTGTGTTGAGAAGGAAATGAGATAATATTTGTGAAGTAATTAGCAAAGTACCTAGCAAATAGTAGGTAATACTTGTTCCCTTCCCTAGTAAGATAATGCAGGAATGAGAATGCAGACATAAGAAATTCAAAGCTCATTGGATTGCTAACTAGCATTTTTATTTCCTATCTATCTATCTATCTATCTATCTATCTATCTATCTATCTTCCTTCTATCCTATTTCTATCTTTCCTATCTGTATCTATCTCTCTATCATGAATAATAAATGATGGCTGAATATAGGGGATGCTATCCTATACCAAGTGAGGTAAAGATGTAGTACCATGTACAGCAGACATTTTAAGTATATATCTATATCTATATCTATATCTATATCTATATCTATATCTATATCTATAGAGAGATGGGAGTAAGCCATGAGAGCAACAAGAGCACCAACAAGAATTTCAAAAGAAACAAAAAAATGTTCCTGAGAACATAAGAAGTTACTTTAAAAAAGATACATATGTACTCTTCAACTGTAATTGAAATTTCATGAAGTAAAAGGACTACCTTCCTTGGAATATCTCTGAAGGATAATTTTTAAACTGGATACGTCTAAGTAAAGTTTTTTTTTTAATTTAAAATTGCAGAGAAATACTGAAAAAAAAAACTTGACAAATTATATGGCTGTGAGGTACCTGTTTGCAGTTACTGAAAAAAAGGAAATTAAATCACTCAGAAAAGTTTCTTTTTTGTATTTATCCTCTGAACAACATCCAACAAAAGACATGATTAAAAAACCAAGTATTCAACAGCAGAACTATACAACTGTAGTCTATCCATTGAAGGCAATAACTACTTAATCTGTCCTTATGAATTTTTTCCAAGTTGTTATATCATTATATGACATAGAAGTAATTCATTTCTGTATGCTTATAATCCTCTAGTGTGATTCTAATAATGAGAAAAGATATATGACTAAAACTTTTAAGGTTCATTAACTGTATTTAAAACTTATAGTACCCTAGATAAATTCTCAAAATTTTTCAAACCACTGTCCACTTTGGGATAATAAGAAGACCTAGGGGATTACAGTACCATATATTATTTAGAGATATTGTTCACAAAAAGCTATAGAACTCTAGAGAAATTATTCTCACTTTTTAATCCATTATCCCTTTGGAATATAAGAAGACAAGACCTAAGAAAGAACTGCTTCCCAGTTAAAAAAAAAATACAGTACTATGATTTAATCATGAATGAAACTATAATTTCATTACTGATTCATTATATATACTCACATGATGAACAAAAGAAAAAACACTGTCTTATTAAAAACATTAATGCTATAAAAGGTTAAGCGCACAAATTATGTAGAGAAATGATCTTTGGCTCACAATCTGACAATCATAGTCCTTGAACAAGTCTCTATAGAAAGTTTACAATAAATTAGATATCTCTTTAGTAGATGAGGGCAGATGTTGGAAGAACACCACAAATTAGAGTTTGATGCAGAACATTCACTAAAACAAATGTGATAATAAATTGATTTATAATTTTTGTAAAAATTTAGCTAGTGTGTACTAATGACTTTGAAAGACTGAAGATCTCTCTAACCCATACACTGACCAAACACAATACTAGAGGACCAATAATGAAGAATGCTCAAGTGACAAAATGAGATCTATGTTTTTAGTGGGACCAATATGGAAATAGTTGTTTACGTTAGTATGCATATTTACAACAAGTTTTTTTTTTTTGTTTCTTTTTTCTTTCTCAGTTAGGATAGGGTAGTAAAGAAAATCTGTGAGTCGAAATAGGAAGGAAAGGTGATAATTGCTTTTTAACTGAAAAACATTCGAAGAAAAACATTTTTCAAAAATTTTATAGAAGTTTATGTTTCTAAAGAATGAGCTAATATGAAGGTATTCCTCAGGAATTAAGATAGCACATAATTGATCAATATCATTCTGAAATTTTCTGTCAAGCCCATTCTCCCCCTGACAACTCAATAACATGTGGCTTCTAAATTCTAGAAATGTTCATAAGATTTCTAAAATATTGAAACATTTCTAATTACCATATACCAAAGATATTCTTTTATATATAAATATTAAGTCAAATCATTACTTACATGTATACTTTCCCTATAAAGACAATTTTATCCCCATTTAAAATGTACTTGTTTATATTAGATTTATACAGTGATCACTCCTAAAATAGAAATTCATTTGCTAAAAATCAGTTTCTCTTAAAAGAAAATATTATTAAAAATACATATATTAGATTTATATATATATTATATGTATTAGATTGTAAAATATACAAAATGTAAAATACATAAGAAAATATAAAATATATATATAAAACAGCCATTTACTTTTTACAAGACTGCCATAGACACATGAAGTTTTGTCCAGGTTTTTTCATTTGTTCTCCATGTTGACTGGATGTATTGAATGGAGATGGCTGAGAACTGTTATGCTGGCCCTGTACTTGAACAGTTGGTACTGATGTCACAGGTGTGCTCTGTGGAAAAATAATAAATGCATGGATTTTTAAGTAAAAAGGGGAAACATGTTCACATTCTAATGATTCTATGTGAAAAACTGCATTTATGTATTACTATATGGAATGCTATTTTTCTTTAAGTATTTTTATTATTATTACTAAATTAAAATATTAAATTTTATATTCAGATTCCTTTTCTTCATAAAGAAGCAGATAAGCAAAATTTAGGTAAAATCATTTTAAGTTATTTTTAAACCAAAAACTTTAATTGAAGATTTCAACCCATTAGAAAAATATTATTTCTAAGTTGAAACATTAAATGTTTTCTCATCCATGATACACTTACTGATATATTTCACATAGACCAGTAAGAAGTAGTACAAAATTCAGAACTATTTAGCTATGCACATATAGAAATCTGTTGTTAGTTCATTAAATTAACTTCTAAGATTAACCCCCCTTAATGAGGTGAGCTTTTCTTCAATACAATTATAAGGTCTATAGCTGTTATAAACTCTCTTATAATGGTAAACTATGCAATTCTTTCTATTTCTTCCCTTTCCAGCATTCTTCATTTCCAAATTCACACCCCAACAGTAAAAAATTATATATTGAGTTTTAGCAGTGACATGTAGAAAAGGAAAAATGCTTTCTGTATGACATAGTAATAATGTGGTATATTTTTAGTTGTTGATTACATATCAGATTGTCTTTAAAATGTTCAACTCAACTGTTTTCATTATCTTGTTTATAAAATAATTTTGCTAAGTATATAGTAAATATCACAAATCATTCAAAAAAGAAATTTAAAACCTTTACCATCATGAAATTTGGCAAATGATGGCATATTATTATACTCTTTCTATAAGGGCAATGTGTATAAAGGGAGGAAAATATATAAGCTGGATAAAGAAAAAAGGAACTAAAAGAATAATAGTTGTAATAACTTCCTCTCAGTGTCCTAAGAAAAAAATCCTCCTTCCAGGGAGAACGCAAATGGCTTTTAGTAGTTAAAAAAATTTTTTTTCTATCAGTGGATATTTACTGAGAAAGTGTCATGTGCAATTTGCAATAGAAGACAACGAGAAATATAAAACTTTGTGTGCTTGCCTCATAAGAGCCTACAATCTAGTTTGTGAAATGACATGCATATAAAAGGTTAACATATAAAGAAAGATAAACACCAAACAAGTGGAAGGAGAGGAAGGAGAAAGTCATTCCTTTATTGGAAAGGGGAAAGAACAAATTTTGTGGATATCCGAAGTAGACCTTAAATAATAGGTACAATTTAAGCAGACAGATAAAGGTAGGAAAGTAGTATAAACATTATATATATATATAGATATATATAGATATAGATATATATAGATATATATATAGATATATACTCTGTATACAATAAAAAAAATCAACTTCCTCTATGGTAAGATTCTATGTTGAGAAAGAGGGGAAAGTTTTGAGTTGCAGGTTGGGACAATAAATGACAGGTTAACAAGTTTTTTAACACTCTCCACTCAATGAAGAGTCATTGAGGGTTAATGAATATAGAAATAAAATAATGAAAATGAATATTTAAAGATAATTTATCTAGTATCAGTATAGAGATGGAAAAAATGTAAGCAGAAATTTGAGCCCAATTATTATGGAAGAATACCTTTGGTGTTTCAGGCATGGTGTGACAAGGGCTAAAGAGATGCAGGTACAAGATGACCATCTTTTCAATTATTCTTAACCTCTCTGCCATCTTTGTTACTGTTTATTACCCTCTTCTTGATACTCTTTTCTCTTAAGGTTTTTGGGATATCACTCTTTCCTAGTTCTCCTCCCCTTGTCTGTCTCCTTTGCAGGGAATACTCATCTAAATGAGTTCCATTAACTGTAGCTTTCTCTTGGGTTGTCTTCTCACTCCATACTATATATGGTAATCTCATCAATTCTCATGAATTTAATTGCAATCTGATAATGATTCCTAAATATATCTAAAATTATCCCTAACTTCTATGTTGACCTTTAGTCTTGGATCTCCAACTGCCTTTCAAACATGTCCAATAGATATCTTAATCATAGTGTACAAAATTGAACTCCTTAAACCCACTTCTCTCACAAACTTCCCTATTATGCTGAGGGCATCGCTGTTCTGGCACTGACCTAGGATTGCAACTTAGGTATCATCTCTCTCAACATCTCTCATTACCCCTATTAAATATTGCCAATGACTTTTGATTTCACATTTGCAAGATCTCTTAAATATTTCCACTTCTCTCCTGTGATACTGACACCTCCCTGCTGCAGGTACTGGACAATTAATTACAATAGCCTGCTGGCTGGTCTGCCTGCCATAATTCTGTCCTCACTGTAATTTATCATCCATCCAACTGCCAAAGTCATATTCCTGAAGAATTGTTCTTATTATGTTGCTTTTCTATTCCAAATTACAATTTTTATTATTTTATTAGTTTTCTCCTTATCATTACCAGTGTCAAGTACAAAATTCTTTGTTCAGTGTTCAAAAGCCCTTCATAACCTAGGCTCAAGTTTTCCTCCTGTCATCCATCCATCCATTCTTCTTAAATGTTACACCATTCTCCTTTCTCCTCTCTCCCCTCCCAGCCCAGATACTTTTTGAACCAGTGACATTGGCCAGCTTGCTATACCACAGCTGAGACACTCTCCATCTCTTGACTCCAAACATTTTCTTTGGCTATTCCCAATGCCGAGAATGTTTTCCCTCCTCATCTCTACCTCCTAGTTTCCCTCCCTCCATTCCTTCATTCATCATCTACATAATTGTTTTCCCAAACCTAATTAATTCTATTGCCTTCCTATTTTATCCTAGCCACAGCTTTTCTGCACTCATTTATTTGCTTCTTATCTTCCCTACTAGATGTGATTGTTTTTTGCTTTTCCCCAGTCCTTAGAACAGTTGCCTTTTGGCTGATGCTTATTAAAAGTTTATTATCTTGACTGACAGACACTCAACACTGGCATATTATTGAATTATGTTCTTCCACAACTGGTAGAATGTAAAGGTGTGGAATATTTTTGGAAGGCAATGTGACAATTAAATAAATAATTGCGCCTTTTGACTCACTCTTTTTTTGACCTTACTGTTAAGAATATACAACTAAAACTACAAATTATAAACAAAAAATGAGGTTCCTGGGAAAATATTTTCATGGCAATATCATATGTAATTGCAAAAACATCTGGATACATTCTAAATGTACAAGTATAGAATATGAAATACCATTATGCAATTATGATGAACATAAAAATTGGGAAAAATCTATATGAAATAATGTAAAAACAAAAAAAAAAGACCAAAAATGGGATACCTGTGAAGAAGAATAATGTAAGAATGAATGGAAAATTTAAAATTCTGTAGTGGGAGCAACTGAAAAACTCTTATTTTATTTTGTACACATAAATGCAAGTTATAAATAATGTTCAATATCTATATTTAATATTAATCTTTTAATACAAATCATGAAAAGAATGAACTAATGATAAAAATGCAATTAAAATGTGTGAGACATAGAAAACAAAATTTCTCAAGTTCAAAATTTTACTATCACAATGTCTATAATGTCTGAGAGTCTCCTATTATGTACAATAATTATTAATCTCTAGCTATGGAAACAATATAAATATCTAACATTTATATAATCATTTATCTTCCTAATCTATTTTTATAACTGAGTCACCTTTTAAGAAGCAAATATTTTAAATGAAATCGTGGGAAAAGATGATAAAAATGAATTATGATATGTAAACTCAGTTTTCTCTGGAATAAATGTTTTCCTTCTTGAATTAAATATGGAAACACACACACACACACACACACACACACACACACACACACACACACATCTAATTTTTAAATGAATTGAAAATATAGGCCAAAGCTATTATTAGTTCTTGGTAATAAATTTCCTATGAATTAAAATAAGGTATTATCCTAAATTCCAGTGCAACAGTGGTTTGTTGGAGCAAAAAACCCAATCATTTGTAGCTCTAGCTGAATTGACCAAGTGTGGATTTTATCTGCTGGCTATGTACTTGTTTCTCTAATATTTGATAATTAGAAGACTCTTGATGGAAAAAAGGGAGATGGGGGTGGGGGGTATGCAAATATCAATGTAAATAGCATTGCACACAGCTAAATATCACCTAACTTTCTACAGGAAGGTATTCTGAAAACAGATAATAGAAATGAATACATTAAACAAAGAAAGAAGCAAAGAGGTCAGGGGAGCAAGGGAGGAGATAAAAATAGTCAAAATAATATTGCCATGCTGTAAAAGGAATACTTTACTGAGGAGGAAATATTGATATGGTTTATCCTCAATAGATTAATGAGCATTTTTTTCCTTCTAATTAGGCAGTTCCTTGCTTTTTCTGAATAGTCCTTATTATTTAAGAATTTTCTAAACATAAGCACCAAATAGACATTAAAGACTACATATTCCAAAGCATTAAAACTATGTCAAACTGTCTTGGACAACCTTGAAATAAACCGCTACAGAAAAGAAAACATAGTAAAGCTCTCAATATGATGACCTTTGTCCAGTATCCTTCCCAATTATATAATGAAACAGCATTTAATTCCAAACCTGTCAAGGATGTAAAATAGGCAAAAACTCAATTTATGTTTTCAAATTGATTTAGTTCTAACTTTTAAAGATGCTAAGGAAGTAAACATATTATTACAATGTAATACAAGCAAGCTTATTATTATAATTCAGAATGGTCATAGATAAACTATACACAGGCTACTTGTTTAATAAACTGTTTTTTTTCAAAATTAAAAATAAAAGTTGAAATGAATTTTAATATTTTTATCTTTATTTTCTTTGTTTTCTATTGGGATTTTCTATTTTCTATGTTTGAGTCAAGAAATGATTTCTCCATGAGTGCTAGTTAGCGCATTATTTTAATTTCAAAAGTTTAAATTGTTACAAGCAAAGAAAATATTGTTTCAGAACGGATTTTCAGATAATGATTAAAACTTGAAAATAATGCATGTGTAAAGAATAAAAGACAAAAGTTTAAAATGCACCAATGCCTTAAATATCTATTGTTTTAAATGAACTTTAAGTCTTGGAACCACACTTTAGCAAGGACACATATAACCTTAAGAATGTCTGTAAGAGGGCAATTCTGGTTCATATAGTAAATGACCTCTGGTTCATATCACATGAGTATTAGTTGAAAGAACAGGGAATATTTAAGCTAGAGAAAATTTACAAAGGTTTATAATACTTCTTTTCAGATTTAGTAAAGCAGGTAAATTTATTTGGTTTGAACCTAAAAGGAGGAATTGGGAACAGTGAGTGAAGTTTTAAAAGCAAATTTGGTTTGTTGTAATAATGAAAAATCTGATGGCAATTGTTTTTTTCTAATAATAAACAGTACTTGGTTGAGTGATTGTAAGCAATCTCATAATAGATGCCTTTAAGCAAAGGCAGAATAATAACTTCATGGATACATTTAGTGACTATAATATAATTAGTGACTATGTCAGAATTAGCCACTGAGATTCTTTCCAACTTTAAGTTTTATGTAAGTAAAGACTTAAGAATGTAACTTTTATTCTATGCATTTTCAGATGGTTCTCTAACAAGATCCTACAAGCTTGTAGTTCTACCATTGCTGAGTACCTATTTCTTCTCCCTCCCTCCTTGCCCCCCACACACAATGCAATGACACATTAAGATACTCTGAAAATTTTAAAAATTTATAATGAAAAGTATAAACCCAAACTTCCTAAAGGCAATTTTTCATAAATATTTATAGGTAAGGAATGTTTTAATAATGCTTATGATGTTGAGCTATTAGAACTGAATATATTCAGATAGGGAGGACAAAGACACAAATGAATTGTCTTATATAGGGTTCTTCTTAAAATTGGTTGTTTGTTCAGTATCACAAATTATTTAGATTCCTACTATGCTCTTGGGATCATTAACCATTGTAAAAGAACAGAAAAGGAGTGTACCATGAAAATAAACCAGAAAATTTTAAAATACAGAATAATAAATACAGTGACTAAAGCTTTTTTTATTTTTTTAGTTGAAAAAATTCAACTTGAAAGAAAAACCTATATATCCAGAAGAAATCATAAAAAAAAAAATGAGAACAGTCCCACATGTTCCAAAATATTCATAGCAGGTCTTTTTGTAATGGAACAGAATTGGAAATTGAGGGGATGCCCAGTCAGACTCTGGAGAAGCATGGAATGATGCTGAGAGAAGGGGGCAGAACCAAGACAATATTGTCCACATTAACAACTATATTGTGAATTGATCGACCTTGATGGAAGCAGCTGCTCTCAGCAGTTCAGAGAGCCAGGACAACCCCTGGGAGATCCACTATGGACAATGTGATCTCCATTCAGAGGAAGAAAAACAAAACCAAAAAGAAACCCCTACAGAATGTGAATGAACAGTACATTCACTTTTCAAAAGTTTCTCCTCTGTATTTCTTTCCTATCTCCTGGTTTTCTTTCTTTTCCATTAATTCTAATTCCTCACCAAAAATGACTAATCTATAAATATGTTAAACACAAATATGTACAATATTCACCTGACCACCGCTGAGGTGAGGGGGTGGGGGAGGGAGAGTTGAAGGAAATTATGTAACTTAAAAATATGTACATATATGTGGATGAAAGTTGAAAAACTTTCATAATATGTAATTGTAAAAATAAAATGTACTATCAATTGGAATAAAGAAAGAAAAACCTAGTTTGAAGGAAAAGATTAGCATTCATTAATCAGTTTATTAACTGGTTTGTAGCACCTGTTTAAAAATAATTAGGCTACTAAAATTTATAGAAATTTAATGTAAAAATTTATCTTTCTATAAATATAGACTGCCTAAAATATATTGGATTCATATCATGATTAAGAGCTTATTTTTGTAAAGCCACATGCTAAAGGAAGGTTACTTCTTAAACACAATACTATAATATATTACTTTATTTCTGCTGTTTTTTTTCTTTACCTGCACAAACCAACTTTGGCCCATTACTGACAATGATTACTAATCATTTTGTAATTACTAATGGCAATCAGAAAGCCAAACTAGATTAGGGCACCAGCAGGAAGGGAGTAAAACTATGAGATAATGTTAAGGTGGGATTAAACCCCAGGACTGAAAGATCAGAGTCTAAGCAAGTTCCACATGGCAACAGATAAAAAGTATTTAAACTATCTTAACCTTCATAACCTGAATGTGATCCCAGAACTTCCAGATGGATATAATTTAATCAGAGAATATTTTCTTCTGTAAAGTTCTCCATAACTTTGTTGGAAAGCATTTTGGAAGACATAGCAGAAACTTGAGAATCAGAGAAGAGCAATAAAATAACAAGATTACTATGATGATATTGTTTAGAGGAGGATCATATCTAAATTCAAGATAGTAAGTATAGCTAAATATAATTTATTTAAAAATGAGAATATTGTGACTTCTATGGGATTGACTATACAAAGATGCTGGCAAACAAGCTGCATACATAAAAATCCTTCAAAATTAAGGAATGAAGTACAGAAATTTGTTGGTAGTATTTGCAAAAAACAAAAACACATATAAAATAAAGATTTTAAATCATCTCTAGAGCAAAGATACATTAGTTTGGTCAGCAAGAGAGAAAAAATTAAGTTCTTTAAATAAAGTTGAATTAATTTTAAAATCACCTGATTTTAAAAACTATAAATGACAGCAATAAGAACTGGAAAAAAACAAAAGCACAACGATTTTTATACATATTTGCACTAAAACATTCTGACATTACAAATTTTTCAGGACTACATAGGAGAAAACACATGTTACTAATGATTGTACTGTCAAACAATTTTTACAAAATTGATAAAATTCCATCATAATTCTAATGATAAAAGAAACAGGAGAGTGAACATACCTGCGTGGTTATGTTCTGTACATATGATGGTGGATGCTGCTGCTTTTGGTGAACAGCACTCTCTATTGCTACTTTAGCTACAGTGCTTGGATCCGCTCCTGCTGGTACTGCAACCATTGTTGCACTACAGCCAGCATTATTGGGGTCACTGATTGTAACAATTCTAACTCCTACTTTATTTGGAATTCCTGGGACTGTTTCCCTATCAATATCCTCTGCTGGCCTCTTTACAGTTTTGCATTCTGTTGTGCCATTAGTAGACCGAACTTCAGATGATAAGGGAGATTGGGGTGCTCTAGATCCTGAGTGGGGTACTGCTATGATTGGATGTCCCTGTATAACAGAGGCTGCAGTGTGTGGTGAGACAACTACACTTGGGCGTTGCTGAGGCACATCTGAACTCAAACTTGAAGCTAAAGGTCCATTAGGTAAATCAGTGTTGGTACCACTAAGTTGTTGGGTTATCACATTTGTGGCCTCCTGTATACTGCTCACAGATGGTGACCCACCCAAAGTTAAAACAGGTCCATTAGAAATTCTTTCTATTTGATCACCTTTGGCAGTATCTTGCTGAGTGGCATCTAAATTCCCTTGTTCCACTGAAGATATCTCACCATTTCCCACATGATTGGAAGTTTTGTGATTTGGAATGTTTTTGCTTAAATGAGAACCATCACCTTTATCAAAATCACAGATTCCATTAACTAGGGGTTTCTTCAAATCACTTTTGAATTCTTGCCCATCCATTTGTTCCAAGTTTTGCTTTCCAGGAGTTCCATTCTCACTGAAATCTAATGATGGCCCATTACTGATTTGTGAGCACTGGGTAGTCTCATTTTGACTTTTCCCTGAGTTTGAAGGAGGTAGACTTGAATCACTATACTTTCTCCCATTTAAAAGACTTCCCACCTGCATTTCATTTTCTTTTGTATCCCCATTGCTGGTGTTTGCAACTCCTTTGCGGCAGGATGGGTTTTCCATGACTTCTATTTTACGTTCATGAACATGTAAACCAGTTGCTTCCTTTGCTTCCTCCTCCTTTTGGCAAATTATTTTATCACCTTTGAATGGGGGAGCAGCAGTAGTAGCACATGGTGATTGTCCAGCTGGAGGTGCTTGAGTAGCTGGAAGTGTTTGCACTTGAAGTCCAACTCCTGTTTGTGTTCCACTCATGGGAATTCCTGCTGGAGCAATGATCTGAGTTGCATTTCCCTGACTCACAGTTGCAGTAGCAAAACTAGTATTTGGCACAACTGTTATAGTAACCTGGTTGCCAGAAGTCCCTTGAAAAATAGTTGCTGGGCTATTTGAGATCAGTGGGCCTGGCAATATTTGTAAATTAGAAATAGGTACTGTCTGTACTCCCCCTGATGGTGGGATTGTACTTTGGACCAGCTGAACATTTTGCTGTCCAACCAATAGCTGCTGACCTTGAGATTGTCCTTGTACTCCAAAACCTGGTGTTTGGTTATTGGTCACCTGATAAACCACCTGAGGGCTAGGGGCTCTTGCATTATTAGGAGGAGGAATTTGTGGAGCAGGGAGTATAAGTTTACCACCTGGAGTGGAAGGACCTCTCTTTGGAAGCAATAACTGTTTTATCAGACTAGATTCACCAGAAGCAGGCTGACCAACTCCAGTGTTAGTTTGCTGTGGTTGAACTTGCATTTGTACCTGTTGTGGCTGCTGAACTTGTACCTGCTGTGGTTGAGATGCTGGTGAATGTTGTTGTTGTTGCTGCCTTTTCACAGATAGCATCTGACTGACAGTAGGAGGTGGCCCCTGTGACTGAGGAGTAGAAGGCGGAGATGACATAACAGTTGGAACTTGGCTATTTGTAACTGGTCCAGGTGAAGGTGAGGAGGATGGAGTTAAGTTTGGCTGCCCAGGTAGCTGGACCGTTTGACTAGCTGGGATTGTTGTTGGATTAGCAAGAACAATCTGGTGAATGGCTGGTGCATATGTTTGACCTTGTTGAGCTGGCTGACTCACAATCACTACACTCTGTTGAGTTTGCTGTTGTGGCTGCTGGATAGGTTGTTGTACAACTGTTGATGTAACTTGCTGAGAAGGGAGGGGTTTTGGTGCAATGTTCTGAAATCCTACCCTGGAGGTTTGCGGACTTGGTACTCCAGCTATTGTAACCATTTGGCCAGCTGCTACTTGGAAACTTTGCACTGAAGTAGCAGACACAATATTAGAAGCCGAAGTTGTTACATATTGCTGGGGTGTAATGATGACAGTGTCTTGTTGCTGGTTGCTAGATGATGACTGTTGAGATGAAGTTTGCACAGGTTGAGAGGATGTGGTGATTATCTGTTGACCTTGTGAAACTGTTGAAGGGCATGCTGGTATGTTCTGTACTCTGCCAAATATATGGCTCTGTGGTACAGTTTGTTGAATTACTGTAACTGGAGTGCCTGAGGATATTTGTCCTGGTACTACTGCATGTAGTGGGGATTGCTGCTGAATGACAGGAGGATGATGAAGCAATGTTTGTGAACTGACAACAGTCACTGGTTGTGGTCCTGTAGTATGATTCTGAACAATAGAGGCCTGTGCTGCTCCACCTCCAACAGCTATGCTACCAGGAACTGCTGTTTGGGGAATAGTACTCTGAATTACTGCAGCCTTAACTACTTCACAAGAAATTGGAGCTTTATTTTGTATGACAGTCACTGTAGCATTTTGTTGCTGCTGGGTATGAACTGAAGGATTTGGTGGAATTCTTGAAACAGTCTGCGCCACAGTATGAACACCTTGGATTGGAAAAGACATTTGTGTTGCAGTCAAATTTGAAGATTGGCTGTTAACAGGAGTTCGCTGAAAATGGTTTCCTATAGTTTGTGGTCCATGTGGAATTCCTATAAGTAGAGGAAAAGCAAATCAAACTAAGAAATTGATTGACTCAAACATTAAAGCAAGAATTCATCCTTCCATGCAACTGAAAAAAAATGTAGCTATTAGGTTTTAATATGGTAAATAATTTGTAACAAGTTTCAAGTGAAACCAGCATCATGAATCTCACAAAACTATAAGGTAAAGAAGCATGTCTATATAATAATTATTTTGTAATCAGTTTGCTACTTTTTACTTTAGATTTATAATTCAATTACACAATAAATATAATAATAAATTAAAACCTGCTGGTGAAGGAGATGGAGACACATCTGGAACAGATTCAACACGGACCACAGGTGTAGAAGTTGGTTGTTGCTGATAGTACAACTGAATGGGAAGTGGTATTGCCCTCCGTTTTACCCCTACTACATGTATATGTGCCTGCCCATTGTTATTTGGATCCTCCACTCTCTTCACTGTATGATTCGGGAAGACCGTTCTGTCAAACACAACATTGTTTGTTAGCCTTTAGAACTAACACTAATTCCTTACAAGACTTCTAACAAAACTCAAAAAAATAACTGTTTTATTATAAATACTGTACATTCATTTCATTTACCATTATTAGTCATTTCTACAAAAATAAAACAAACAAGCAAGAGGAAAGTACTGGAAAATAATCTCTAATTTTTGATTGATAGCAATTTATTAAGAATTTTGACTGGATTTTTTGAAATTCTTGCTACAAGATGATTTTCTAAGTATTGCATTTCTTGACTAAAATCTTTAAAAGATTATCATTATAATGAAAAAGAACTAAATTAGACTTGATTCTTTACTTCTCAAAGTCTTATTAATAGTCAATCAAATGTTATATTTAAAAACCCCATTCATAAAGTTTCAATTTTACTTATCCTCAATATAGCAATATAAGATTCCAGAATCTGGTGAGCTTGAAACTGAACCACCACCACGTGTTGCCCCCCCCCAAAAAAAGTAATAGTAATCCAAAAATATGAGGAATCTTAAGGATTTTATTTAAGTATACACCATAGATCCTACCGAAGACATTTATAAAATCCAGTTGATGTCAGGATTCCACCACGGGCTAATTTACTACAGGTTGAGAGGTATTCTGAGTACATTTCTGCTCGTGAGACTGAACAATCTGAATTCACTTCAAAATGTGCATTCAACCTAAAAGTAGACAAGAACAATTAACACTAAGTTTGGGATATTTTAAAATACTGTCAAAACTTTGTATCAAATAACTATGTTCCAAATTTCAAGTGAGGAAAGATTCTTGGGAAAGTACAGAAGAGCTAATATCCATAAGTAGACGAACCATTTATTTTTCTAAGATTTAGAGTTCTAAGAGATCTTAGGGGTTACTAAGCCAAAAACCTCATTATATAAATAGGATTCTCCTATAATTAATTTCATATAACTCATAGTCCCTTTTTTATATAATAATCACTCTACTCTGTTCTATGCTTCTACCGCAGGATGGGAAAAAGAAAGAAAAGCGGAGCTTAAACTTAAGCTCTTCATAGCTTTATTATTTATTTATTATTTATTACTTATTATTTCATCAACAAGTAGGGAATTCTCCTAACCTCTTTCAACTTCAAATGTACTTATCAGAGCATAACACTATTTAGTTACTTAAAATTCTAAACTATGATGATGATGATGATGATGATGGCTGCCCTTTGTTCTTGAAGAAGACCACAGCATCAGGGAGGTGATGCCATGACAAGCACATGAATATAGGATTTGAGTGAGGGGGTGCTATGCCAAGTCACCAGCCTTACTCTTCTCCAGAACCATCTGGATCCTATTCATGAACTTATCAGGAAAATTAGAGATGGTCCTGGATGCAAGGCAATCAGAGTTAAGTGACTTGCCCAGGTGTTTGAGGTCAGATTTGAACTCCAGTTCTCCTGACTCCAAAAGCCAGTGCTTTCTCCATTGGGCCACCTAGCTTCCCCAGAATACCTCAATTGCCTTGATATGGAGGAAAGAGTTAATTTTACTTTATGTGATTCAAAATGCTCCTTTCTGCATGCAAATTCATGCACTGAAGAAAAAGGAGCTATTCTATCTCAATTTTTTTCCTAATGACTGTAGGGATACAATTTTTGGGAAAGTATCCATCACAATAAAATTTCACAATAAATAACTGACTGTCCCATGGAATTTAAGTGATGGAACTTTATTTATGAATGGAGAAACTGTATAAAATAAAGAATCTGGGAAAGAAAGAGGGACCAACTATCATTGATCAAATAGATGAAATGGGACTCAGTATTATCTGCTTGCAGATTATAACACAATTGACATAATGTGAATTTATAGAGGGAATTGAATAAAAACTGGTGCAATAATCATATAACAAATGCTAATAAAAAGAAAAAAGCTACATGCTGTGCCAATGTCTTTCAAGACAAAGAATCTAAAAAATAAAACATAGAACAGTTTTACTCATCTTTTTCCTTCGGTTTGTTTTTAAAGACTTTCATGAGATGACTAAAGTAGGTTTAATAAATTTTAATAGAATAATATAACAACTTTGAACATGCTAAGCACATACTAAATCAACATTCACAAAGTGAGGGAGGCAATATATTCTCACAGGTTAATAATTTAGGACTTTTTTTTCCCCTCTTCTGAACATCTTTGCCATGTTCCCCCACTACCAAACTTTTTGTTTGTCAAGAAGGATGGGAAGCCTATAGTGATGAAATATATCAAAAAGATCAATAAGATTTTTAGATAGAAATATTAAAAGGTTCTTAGTTGAAGAGGTTTACAAAACATAATAGAAAACTAAAATAATGTAGTTGGGAAAATAAAGGGAGACATTTGTTAAGAGGAGAAAATTAAGAAATGGTCAAAGGTGAAAATATCTGAAAACTCCACTTGACTATAAGATAGTTTTACAAAATTTGTACTTTCATCTCCGTTTCTTGAAATCTTCATAAGTCTATCACTTTTCTCTTGGTAATTCCACTGAGGCAATCCACTGCATCCGTATTCCCTGCTATTATCCTCTATGTAAGGTCTATTCAAGTTTTCCAATCTTGATTAAGGAGCAGACATGGAAATAAGATGTTGAAGTCTCAAAGTGAAAAGCAGAGGGGAAAACAGAGGAAAAATAAAGAAAACCACATCTTTGGCAAAAACCTTGTTAGTAGTAAATAACTATGGTTTTTCCAAAAATAAAACATATAGTTTTTGTTATTATTGTTTTGTCTGTCAACTGTTATATTAGAAGATTATGAAGCTAGAATACAATTGGGTAAAGAAAGATTGTTAAGCTGAGAATAGCCATGACATTCTCTATGGAAGTCTGGATCCAAGACATGCTTTATGAAAGCATGTCAAAGGAAGCAAAGACTGCCCCTAAGCATAATCATGCAAAAGCAGTAAGAAATCTGTAACTGTGGTTATGTTGCAAGAGTTGCACTGGGACAGAAATAGAGAATAGAAACAGGATGCTACAGAAAAGTCTTAACTGGAAGAAAACACAATTTTTCCAGAGAGCTAAAAGAATTCTTAGAAAACAATAGAGGGGGACAATCCAGGGCTGAACCAAAATGGTGGTGTGAAGCTAGTAAGTTCCCAGAGGTTTTCCCAAAACAACTGTAAATGAAGCCTCAATACAGACCATAAAATTACAGATCCCATAAATAAAAAGAGCAAAACATTCTCAACTTAAGAAATCGTTTAGAAACTTTAGTAAAGGATTATTTCATCTGGGTAAAAAAGAATATAGGCCAGCATAGGTGGAAGCACTGGAAAGTCAGAAGGAGACTCTAAGCTACAAGGCATGAGAGTTCAAGGTTCAGCAAGCCATCAGTTAGGGTCTCACCTGAAGCTTGGAAGACAAAGTTCAAGATCTGAAAACAATGGTACAACAGACAATACAGAGAACTACTCTTAACACAGAGAGCAAAATGCTACATAGGCAATGCCTTGGCAAAGGAAAGGGTAGAGCTATCTTAAAGGAGGAAACAAAATGCCACATTGGCAACACCATAGGTATATAATAAACCAGGAACTAAATCCAGGCCCTAGGACAAAAAGCTTGGACTATATTCCCTGGGTCCCAAAAGCAGAGTTCAACTATCAATATGAGTAAAAAAAAGTTCTAACCATAGAAAGTTACTTTCTGATAGGAATGACAAAAACCATCTCAGAAGAGGAAAGAGGAAAGCATTGACAAAATGCCTACAGTAAAGCCTCAAAGGAGTTTATGAACTGGCCTCGAATCTAAAAGGACCTCTTGGAAGAACTCATAGGGATTTTAAGGACAGCTGGCCTCAGACACTTAATAATTACCTAGCTGTGTGACCTTGGGGAAGTCATTTACACCCCCCCATTGATATATATATTAAAAAAGGAATTTTAAAACAAACAAAAAGATAGGAAGAAGAAAAATGGGGGAAAAAATGAGAGCCATGCAAGAGAATTATGCAAAATTAACTGAAGAAATAACTCCTTTAAAGGTAAAAATGACCAACTGGAAAAGGAATATAATTAATCAAAAGGTAAAGTTAACCATCTGGAAAAGGAAACACAAAATGTGACTAAAGAAAATGAAACTAAAAATCAGAATTGGACAAATGAAAACTAATAACTCTATAAGGCACCAAGATTCCATCAAACAAAACCAAAAGTCTAAAAAAAAAAACCAGAAGAAAACGTAAAGTACCTTTTAGAAAAAATGACTGACCTGGAAAATAGATAGAGGAGTGACAATTTAGGAATTATTTGGTCAACCTGAAAGCCTCAAACAAAAAGAGCCAGGAAAATATTTTTCAGGAAATTATTATGAATAACTGTCCTAATATTCTAAAACAAGACAACAAAATAGTCTATACTAATATAGTATATACTAATCACCTTCAAAAAGAGGTCCCAGAATAAAAACTCCAAGGAATACTGAGGCCAAATTTCAGAATTCTAACTAAAGGAGAAAATATTGCAAGGAATCAAAAGGAAGACATTTAAATACTAAGGAATCACTGTCAGGATTATGGAGTACTTATCAGATTCAACAGTAAAGGTTTGGAGGGCCTGGAATATGATATTCTAAAGGGCAAAGGATCTTGGATTACAACCAAGAATCAACTATCTTGCAAAATTCAGCTTATGGACTTTCAATGAAATTTCAAAATTATCTGATTAAAAGACCAGAACTGAACAGAAAATTCAGTCTTCAAACAGAAGACTCATGAGACATGTAAAAGGTAAACAGAGAAGGTTAAAAAAAAAAAGTTAGTCCATAACATTAAACTGATTATTATCCCTCAATGGAAAGACAATACTAGCTAACTCTTGAGAATTTCACTTTGAACAGTTAAAAGAAGCGTCACCAAGAGAATCTGGATATAGATTGATGATGAAAGTGATGATGCTTTAGTTGATACTTTAGCTCATGAGGGTTGAATATGTTGGAGGGAGCATACTTAGAAAATGTGGATGGATCTTGAAGTGATTTTGCTTTACATGATACTTCAGCTCATGAAGATTTTATTTCTATAGAGGGTACTTGGAAAGATGGTGTGGTATAAACTGGTTTTAATTTGAGGATGCCTATGCCTCTTGAGAATTTTATCTCTAATGGGACAATTGAGGGAAGTGTACTTGGACAGAGGTGTGGGTATAAAGTGACTTATAAAGAATTTAATAATTCTTATAAATCAATCAATCAGCCCTTGAGAATTGCACTTCTATCAGGAGAGATGAAAGGAGTATATATCATGACAGAGGTTATAGCTACAAGACAGGTTTAAAACAATTAAGACATGAAAAGGAGAAGTAAGACATTAGAAAATAACTAACATCATATGAAGAGGCAAGGAAGGAAGGGAGAGTGTGAGCACTGAGTAAATCTTACTCTCAACCTACCTGGCCCAAAGAAGGTATACATTCTCAATTGGAGAAGGGGAAATAAAGGGAAAGAAGAAACTGATAAAAAAAAAAAGGGAAGACAAAAGTAAAAGTAAAGGTAAATGTAAAGTAAAAGAAAAGCAAAAGGAGAAAGAAAGGGAAAAGAGTTAAAAGAAAGAAGGCTGATCAAGAGGCAGCAGTCGGAAGTAAAACATTGGTGAGAAGGGATAAAAGGAAAGGAAAGAGAAAAGTACAAATGGGGGAATATAAGCATGGAGGGAAATATAGAGTTAGGCCGGAGCAGACTATATTATGCTTCAGAAGCAAAAACAGATCTCATTAAAAGGGATAAGAAAACTACAATTTCCCAGAAAGTACCATAGGTAATGAGGTAATAGCAATATTAAATATATATATGCACAGCAAGTAGTATAGCATCCAAATTCTTAGCAGAAAAGCTAAACAAATTAAAGGGAGATATAGACAGCAAAATTATAATATCGATACCTCAATCTCTCTCTCTCTCTCTCTCTCTCTCTCTCTCTCTCTCTCTCTCTCTCTCTCTCAGAATTACATAAATCTAACCACAAAACAAGAAGGTAAACAGAATATTTAAAAAATAGATATCTAAATAAGGAAGAACCACTTGATGCAAAAATTCTAAATAAAATTTTAGCAAAAAAATTACAAGGATAATATACCATGACAGTATTGATTTATACCAGGTGTGCAGGGATGAGTCAATATTAGGAAAATAATCAATATAATTGACCATATCAATAACAAAATTAACAAAATTATATGATTATCTCAATAGATGCTGAAAATGCCTTCAACAAAATACAGCATCCATTCCTATTTAAAACACCAGAGTGTAGGAATTAAATGTAGGTTTCTTTAAAATAATAAGCAGTATTTATCTAAAAAACATCAGCAAGCATTATATATAATGGGGATAAACTTGCAGGATTTCCAGGATTATCAGGAGTGATAAAAAAGATGTTCATTAACTTCACTACCGTTCAATACTGAATTAGAAATATTAGTTTTAACAATTAGGGAAGAAAAAGATACTAGAACAGGCAACAAAACTTTCACTCTTTGCAGATGATATGGTATATCTGGAGAACTCCCAAAAAATCAAGTAAAAAACTACTTGATACAATTAATAACTTTAGTAAAGAAGCAGGATATAAAATAAACCTACATAAATAATCATCAGTTTTATATATGACCAATAAAGTTCAAGAGCAAAAAATAGAAAGTGAAATTCCATTTAATCTAACTGTAGACAACATAAAATACTTGGGACTCTACCCCCCAAGACAAACCCAGAAACTATATGAACACAATTACAAAACAATTTTCACATAAATAAAGTCAGACCTAAACAATCGGAAAAATGTCAACTGTTCATGAGTAAGCCAAGCTAATATAATAAAAACAACAATTTTACTCTAACTACTTATTTAGTGCTTTACCAATCAAATTATCAGAAAACTATTTTACAGAGCTAGGAAACAGTAACAAAATTCATCTGGAACAACAAAAGGTCAAGAATATCAAGGGAGTAATAAGATCAGGGTTTGTAAAAGAAAGATGTCCATTAATAACACTATTATTCAATATTGTATTAGAAATGTTAACTTTAGCAATAAGAAGAAAAAGAAATTGAAGGAATCACAATCAGTAATGAAGAAACAAAACACAATCTTTGTAGACGATAAAATGACATACCTAGAGAACCCTAGAAAATCATCTAAAAAACTACTGGAAACAATTAGCAATTTTAGAAAAGTCACAGGACATAAAATAAACTCCCATAAATATTCAGTATTTCTATATATATTA
Source organism: Macrotis lagotis (assembly GCF_037893015.1). NCBI lineage: Eukaryota > Metazoa > Chordata > Mammalia > Peramelemorphia > Peramelidae > Macrotis > Macrotis lagotis. The sequence goes on along the minus strand of NC_133664.1, from coordinate 217,327,450 downwards.
GGAACAATATACAACAGCAAGAGATAGAAAGAGAAATCCCATTTAACATAACATTCAGACAACATAACATACATGGGAGCCTACCTTCCAAGATAGACTCAGAAACTTTAAGAAAACAACTATAAAACACTTTTTACACAAATAAAATCTGATCTAAATAACTGGGCACATGTCAACTGCTCATGGGTAGGGCGAGATAATATAATAAAAATGACAATTCTACCTATATTAAACTACTTATTTAGTGCCATACCAATCAAATTTCCAAAAAATTATTTTAGTGAGCTAGAAAAATTTATAACTAAATTCATGTGGAGGAACAAAAGATTAAGAATATTAAGGGAATTAATGAAAAAAATGCAAAGGAAGGTGGCCTAGCCCCAGATATAAAATTATATTATAAAAAATCTATCATCAAAACTGTTTGGTACTGGCTAAGAAATAGACTGGTAGATCAGTGTAATAGATTAAGTAAAAAAGAGAAAGAAAATGAGAAAGAGATCAATGAACTAGAAATACAACTAAAAAAGCTAGAAAAAGAACAAACTAAAAATCCCCAATTGAATACCAAATTAGAAATTCTGACTAAGGTAAATGAACCATGGTAATCTTCTCTTTGATAAACCCAAAGATTCCAGATTCTGGGACAAAAATTCACTTTCTGATTAAAAACTGTTGGGAATATGGCAGAAACTAAGCATGGACCAACATCTCACACCCTATACTAAGATGAAGTAGAAATGGGTGCAGGACTTAGAAATAAAAGATGTTATCATAAGCCAATCATGAGAACAAGGAATAACTTACCTGTTAGATCTATGGAAACAGGAGCAGTTTATGACCAAAGACAAGTTATCAATAGTCATGAAAAATTGCTCTAAATCATTATTGATTAGAGAAATGCAAATGAAAACATCTCTGAGGTACCATCTCACACTTTTCAGATTGGCCAACATGACTAGAAAGGAAAATGATCAATGTTGAAGGGGCTGTGGGAAAACTGGGACACTAATACATTGTTGGTGGAGTTACAAAGTGATCCAATCTTTCTGGAGAGCAATTTGGAATTATGCCTGAAGGGCTATAAAACTGCATACACTTTGATCCAGCAGTGCCACTACTGGATCTATAGCCTGAAGAGATCACAAAAAAGGGTAAAAATCCCAAATGTACAAAAAAATATTCCTAGCAGCTCTTTTTGTAGTGGTAAAGAATTGAAATTGAGGGGATGCTCATCAAATGGAGTGGTTAAACAAATTGTGGTATATGTATGTGATGGAATACTATTGTTACATAAGAAATAATGAGGGATAGGATTTCAGAAAAGCCTGCAATTGATGCTGAGTGAAATGAGCAAAACCAGAAGAACATTATACACATCAACATCAACATGGGGTGAAGAGAAACCATGATGGCTTTGTTCATTTCAACAGTACAACAATCAAAGCCAATTTTAAATGACTTGAGATGGAAAATACCATCCATACCCAGAGAAGGAACTGTGGAGTTAGATGTTAAGTGACTTGTCCAATTTTTAAAAGTTGTCTTACATATTCTGTCATTTTTTTTCTTCCTATTGTTTTCCTCCTTCCATTTGGATCTGATTCTTCTCTCACAGCATGTTTAATATCGACCTGTGTTTAGCATGGTTATAAATATAGAGCTTCTATTAGATTGCTTTCTGACAGGGAGTGGGGAAGGGAAGGGAGGGAGAAAAATTGTAAAACTCAAAACGTTGCAAAAATAAAAAAGGGAATGGTTAAAAACTATCATTGCAAGTAGTTGGAAAAAACAAATAAAATATTAAAAAAAAATAATATCAAGGGGATTCATGAAAAAAATTGCAAAAGGAGGTGAGCTAATCTGTACCAGATCTAAAACTATACTAATAAAGTGGCAGTCCTCAAAACTAGCTGATACTAGCTAAGAACTAGAGTAATGGATAAGTGAATAGACTGGGTTCAAAAGAGATTGTACTAAATGACTACAGTAACCCACTCTTTGATAAACCAAAAGGCACTAGCTTCTGGGACAAAACTCACTATTTGGCAAAAAATGATGGGAAAATTAGGAAATAAACTAAGCATAGACCCATACCTCATACCTTATACCAACATTAGGTCCAAATGGGTAGAGAATTTGGACATAAAGGATGATTCTATAGAACAATTAAAAAAAAAAACAAGAAATAGTCTATCTGTTGGGCCTATAGAGTGGAGAAGTTTGTCACCAAACAAAAGATAGAGAACATTTTAAGTTGCAAAATGGATGATTTGAACTATATTAAATTAAAATGTTTTGCACAAATAAAACCAAAGTAACCAAAGTTAGAAGGAATGCAGAAAGTTGGGGGGAAATTTTCACAGGTAGTGTTTCTGATAAAGGACTCATTTCAAAAATTTCTAAATTCTGAATCAAATTTATAAGATAAGTCATAAGTCAAAGCATGTGAAGTTTTCAAATGAAGAAATTAAAGCAATTTGTACTCATTTAAAAATTGCTGCAAATCATTATTAATTAGAGAAATGAAAATTAAAACAACTCACATCTTTCAGATTGACTAAGATGGCAAAAAAAGAAAACTGATCAATGTTGTGAAAACATTGGGATACTTGTGATGAAGTGTGAACTAATCCAGCCATTCTGGTGTATAATTTGGGACCATGCCCAAAGGACTTACTTCCCATCATCTACCTTTCCTAAATGTGATGCTGTGATATGAAAAATACTAGTCAATACCCACAATCAGGATTTATTGGCCTTAACATAGCAGAAAAAATGGATAATGAGCCATTTGTTGCAACCTTATGAAGGAACTAGAAAGGTGTGCCATTTCCTTTTCCGGTTTCATTTATTTATTTTTTAGTTTTTACAAGGCAATGGGGTTAAGTGGCTTGCCCAAGGTCACATAGCAAGGTAATTATTAAGTGTCCAAGGCTGCATTTGAACTCAGGTCCTCCTGACTCCAGGGCTAGTGCTCTATCCACTGCACCACCTAGCTGCCCCACCAGTTTCATTTTATAGATGAGAAAACTGGGGCAAAGAGGATTAAAGGGACTTGCCCAGGATCATATAGCTAGTTGTATTTAAGGCCAGATTTGAACACAAGGAAGATGAATCATTCTTACCTGGAACAGCATCCATTGTGTCACCTAGATGCCTTTTAGTTCTAATAGGTAAATATGGAAGAAAACTGAGGAAATAAGAAGGAATATTCATGTCCCAAAATGATCAATGTACATATATTGTACTACGAGAGAGGTGACAGCTATTAGAGTACATTGAATATTGAGGGAAATCTAGCACAAGGCAATCTGGTTTATGAAGTTTCTGGTACCTTCAATTCATACTCAACTGCACTGTGTTCTTAAGTTCATATGAACCAGAGTTACATACATACAGAGGTACTACTTGACCTGGGGGGCCAAATGAGGCTTCCTGAAACAGATTATAATGTAAATCAAAAATTTTTAGCAAAATTTTTAAAATAACATAAAAAAAGATGGTATTACATTTTTAAATCAAGTAAATATGTGGCCTGCAGGGTTCCTTGTGTATGGATTCATGGGCCCCATTTCTATTTGAATTTGACACCAGTGATGTAGACCAGCAGAAGTTTAGAGATTAAGGGAGGAGGGGGGAGATAGATCCACAAGGGATGTTGAGCAGAGGGCCTAGTTAGTTACTTTAAAGATACCATCTTTAAATATCTTTTAACTACAAAGTACTTTCTTTATCCTTTCGTTCTTGAAGAAGACCATGACATCATGGAGATGATTTCATAACAAGCAAGTGAAGTGGATTTGAACAAGGGGGTGCTATGGTAACCAGCCTTATTTTTTCCTATGGAGTCATCTGGGACCGGTAGCTAGGAATGAACACGAAAAGTGGAGATGGCCCTCGATGTGGGGCAATCAGGGTGAAGTGACTTGCACAGCTAGTAAACGTCAAATGTCTGAATCCAGATTTGAACTCAGGTCCCTCCTGACTCCAGGGCCAGTGCTCCAGCCACTTGGCCACCTAGATGTTCACAGACACTTAGTATATGTTGAATTAATATAAGATGAATTAACAAGAAGGAAAATAGCATCATTATTATCATAACAGATTCAGAATTTGTAAAGTACATAAGTTATCTCATTCCATAATAAAATTTGTTATATGCTTTGATAGTGAGTATAGTCCCAGAATAGATGGGATAAGGAAGACACAGTTCTTATTAAAAGCTACAATGGTTAGAGTACTAGTTTTAGAATCAGGAATATTTGATCTCAAATCCTACCCTACCTAAGCAATGTAACCATGGACAAGTCACTTAAATAAGTATCCTATTTCTCATCTGCTAAATGGGGATTATAATACATGCACCTCCCTCACAGTATAATAGTTATAAACTTTTTGAGTGTTAAATAAATATTACTTTTATTATCATTATTATTATTATTATTATTGCTAAATAGCTGATCCAAAAGAAGCAATATTTTTAAAAAAGTGTTTCGGGTTGATACAGGTAAAGAAGGAATTATAGTTTTCCTTTCTCATCTAGCCTTCCCCCCAAAAGCCAAGATTGTAAACTAGGTACATTACAATGGAAGTAAAAAGTGGATATGGAAGTAAAAAATGAATAGGTGGGAGGTGGGAGGCTAGAAAGACATGAAAACTAACCAAAGCTAGCACATTGTTTGATTGAGAATACATGGAAAAGTAAAGAGACTTCCGAATGATGAAGCATGTAGCTCAATTAAATCAGCAAACAATCTTTGGAGAAGCTGTTACTGTAAGCATATGAGCTAGAGATAATCATGAGAGAAAGAGAAATAACAAAGATACTACCAGGGAGAATCAAAAAAAGTAAAGTAAAAAGAAAGATAAGAAAGAAAACAAATTTAGGAAAATACTGAATCACAGAGAGTTAAGACTTATATCACTACAGTCCAAAAGGTAATAGTTAAAACATAGTATCATGTCTTTAGATCTGGAAGGAAAATATATCTAAATACAACCAAATAAGATACAATTTCTTCCCTTACAAATTCTGCAGTGCTGAGCACTGTTGGATGTTAAGCATGTCTGACTCTAATGAGATAGATGAACAGTATAGGTTTTTAAATTATCACTTATCTAACAACAACCATGCTTTAACTCACATTAAAAATAGTGGCTAGAGAGATGAGCAGAACCAGAAAAACACTGTATACCCCAACAGCAATATGGGGATGATGATAAGTGCAACAATCAGGGACAATTTTGGACTATCTGCAATGCAGAATACCATCTATATCCAGAGAAAGAATTGTGGAGTTTCAACAAGTACCAAAGACTACTACCTTCAATTTAGGAAAAAAAAAAAAACCTTTATCTTATTATGTAATTTTGCTAACTCTTATACTTTATTTTTTTTCCTTAAGGATATGATTTCTCTCTCATCACATTAAACTTAGATCAATATATAACATGGAAACAATGTAAAGACTAACAAGACTGCCTTCTGTGGAGGTGGGGGAAGAAAGTGAGAATGGTGGGAAAATTGTAAAATTCAAAATAAATAAAATCTCTCTCTAAAAAAAAAGTTGAAATTTTGTGTCATGTCTAATTGGTTATGTGACTTGTCTTTGCTTCCATTCATTTCAGTAAAATATTATTTTAAAATATTAAAGTTTTATATGAAGTGTCCACCATAGTATTTTGAAATTAAGTAATAGTGTTAGGAACTGTACGATAAATTAATAATGTATTCATAAAAAGAAAAAGGTAGAAATTCAATGAGCAAAAGAAATGCCAATATGCATATAATAAAAAAAATGTGCAAATCTTATTTTTATTTTGCTTTTTTCCAAATACTAGATTTAGAGAATCATAGTTTAAGACTGGGGAAGAGATCTTAGTAGTCATTGAGTCTAACTCTCTCAATTTACACATGAGGAAACTGAGGCCCTGAAACACTTACCTCAAATCATCCTACACAAGTAGGAAATGGTAGAGTCAGAGTATTAAGTTCCACCCACCCCATCTTTTCAACTCCACCACAGTGCCTTCAAGGGGAAAATCTCCTGACAGCTCAGGAAAACTAAGTTTTTAAATTGGAAAATTCTATCAGATAAAATTACTGGAAAACTAATTTCAAAATGAAGAAAATGGTTTTTAATCACATTTTTGTAGGAACAATTTCTAGTCAAATAGTGTTTGAAAAATATTCTATCAAATTAACTTCAACTCAAAAATAATATTACATAATCTTTCATCTCTCAAATTGTACTCTTCTAACAAAGAATTTAAGATGAAATAATCTGGATAGCATTATTTATGTTTTTTCTTGATTTTTGTCTTTCTAAGGAAAATGCTTTGAGTATCACACCACTTACCATTGACAGGCAAACTTCTCACTATCTATTTCTACTATTCCTGGTGGTGGAGCAACATGCTGTGCTACAACTGCTCTGGAAGCTACAGAAAAAGAAACAATACATTAGCTATATAATTAAGATGTTCTACCTAAATAAAGTCACTATATATTATAGTCAGTTCACAAAATAACACAACCAAAGAAAAAAATCAGAATATTTTAGTTTTCATTTAAAAAAAAAAAAGCTCTGTAATACACATGAGGATGCCCACATTTGATGAGATACCTTCTGAAATTTCATTTAAAACCCAATTCAATAAATAAACATCTATTTCATACATTGCAGAATTAAACTCCAGAGGCTATAATTTCCAAAATGGATTACATCCTAAATATAAGATCAAATTGTAATTTAGCACAAAACTGTCTCACATTTATGAAGAACAAAGATTTGTAAATTAAAAAAGAAAAAATCTGACAGCAATATTTATGGAGTCCTTATATTTAAGGACTGCATACCAGAAGTTATCATCTTTAAAAGATTATAAGTATACAGTATAGTTTTTAAAGTTTTGATAGAGATTTGATGGTTTATGAAATTCAATACCTAGTTCTGCAATGGAATCTGGAATTATTTGAAAAGTTAATTTAAGAAGTTTTTACACATACACTACGCCCAATAGGTAGATGATCTCCAAATTTCTGAATAAAGGAAAAAACCCATGAGTAATTGGTTCTGATCCCCAAATGAACTTCAAGTGGAATCACTCTCTTACCTAGAATTCCATGTTTTTCCTCTCATTATTATTTTTTTTAGGTTTTCTTTTTTTTTTTGCAAGGAAAATGGGGTTAAGTGGCTTGCCCAAGGCCACACAGCTAGGTAATTATTAAGAGTCTGAGACCGGATTTGAACCCAGGTACTCCTGACTTCAGGGCCTGTGCTTTATCCACTGCGCCACCTAGCTGCCCCTTTTCTCTCATTATTATGAGAAAGATTTTCTATATCTAAAACCTATGATTAAATCTTCTTCCCCAAACTCAAAGTACCAATATTACATATGTATACGCCTAACTTCTATATGTATTGTCAATATCTGAAATTTAAGTAATCATAACTGACAAATTTCAGAAATGAAATCTATATTTCATTCATATGTTCAATTCTCCATTAATTATTGTGTGAACTATGTAATGAATCACTGTGGAAAACAAAACACTTTTTAAAAAATCATGTTTGTCAACACCATAGTGATGAATCTCTAGAATCTTAGCTAGTCTGGTTCTTAGATAACAATCAATACATCTGCCACTGATCTTTCCAGTATGGTAGTCTGTCAGTGCTTGCATTAACCACTGTTGCTTCTAAATAATGATAAAGCAGGAGTAAGACTTTTGTGGAGTAATTAATATGCTAGTATATTAAAAAGTGAATAGAATAGATTAAAAATTCTCATAGTTAAAAAAAGAATTAGAAACCCTAAGAGAATAAGGAATATAACCTTTATAAAAATGCAAATTTATGACAAAATTAAAAAAAAACTTAGGACAAATTGAAACTAGGAGTGCTCTAAAAAAAAGTAAGCAATGAACTATTAGCTTTCTGAAAAATTAAGTTTTTCAAGTGCCTATAGTTTTATTTCCATCTGAGATGTACAATACCTTTAGCAAGTCCAAGTTCTTTATATTTTAATTTCTCATTCTGTAACATGGATAATGTAACTTATTCAATTCAAAAATTTATTTTGTAAACTAAAGCAATAATAACAATCACATTTGTTACTTTATAACAAAGCACACTCACATTTGATTTGCTCTTTATGACCTTGAAAGGTAATACATATCCATTTTAGAAGAGAAAAACAGAAAGCATATTGACTTGCCCGGTCATATGACTAGTAGATCCAGGAGATTCAGTTTGGGACCCCTGATCTTCTTATTCAAGAATTGACACTTTTTAAATTTTCCATCAGGACAAAGGAGGCTATTTAGAAGGTGTTATTTTTAACACAAATCTCAACATTTCAACAATAAAATAAAGATAAAAACTTAAAAAGTCAATAGAAAATGTCATGAATCTCAATTCTATGAAATTAAAAGTACTGTATCTATATTCAGGACAGCTAGATGGTAAAGAGGATAGAGAACAGTTATGTAGTAAAAAAGGCTGAGTTAAAAATTCAACCTTAACTGTATGGCCCTTGACCTGTCATTTAACTTCTATCTGCCTCAGCTTTCTCAGCTGTAAAGTGGGAATAATAACAGTACCTATTTGCAAGATTATTGTGATACCAAATAAGATATTTGTATTATTAGCATAGGACCTTGCATGTAAGTGTTTAATAAATATTTATTCCTTTTCCATTATATGACTGGGTAAAATCGTTCAACTATTCCAAAGACTAGGCATCGTAAATTAGCATTTGAGGAATCCAGTTGGTAGGGCATTTTCTTTAATAATTCTCTGCTTCTGTAGGATAAAAATCATTTCAAATTTTAATCTTCAAAAAGCAGTTTATATGGGCATACAAAGAAACAGCCACTCTGATTATAACTAGGCCATGGATTTCATTTTGAGACCAGAAACTATGAAAAATACTAATTACATATGTGTGTGTGTGTGTGTGTATTCACATTCTAGACTAAGAATTGGCAAATTGTGTTTACCAAGCCACATACTAGACCTTCATACTAGAACAAATTTAGTAAAAATTATTGTAAATATAAGAAACACTTTGAAAAGTCACTAATACTGGAACCAGAGATCTAGATACCTATGAAGTATCAAATTTGCCATAAATACCAAATGTTATTGCCATAGTAATAAAAATGCATTTATGACATAACCAATATAAAGGAATCCCATGTAATTTATAATTTGAAGAATTACACTAGGGAGTTAATGTGTTAAACTAACATCTTTTTGATCTTAAAGCCAATTTTTATATTTTTATTTATCTTTTTTCACATTTATAATTTTTATTTATGCCTTTCTGTTACATTAGAATCATTTAATAGCTAAATCTTCTCCTCAAATCCTCTCATTAAAAAAAAGGAAAATCCAAAAAACAATGTAAATTTGACAAAACCTGCACCATTCCATACATGTAGTCCCCTACTTCTGAGAGGACAGATGTATGTTTTTCCCTCACCTGTCTGGGACTAAGATTGGTCAATGCAATTGATCTGCAGTATTTAGTACTGTTATTGTTTATATACTTGAAGACATTGTTTACAGTTCTTTTGGTTTTAGTTTCTTTACAGTCATTCACACAATCATCCCATGTTTCATTTTATTCTCCTTAGATACCAATTCTTAAAACACATATCATTCATGTACCAGCCATTGTTCATTGATTCACCAATTGATGGATACTCACAGAAATCACGAAGAATGCTATTATAAATATTTTATCATATATACGATCCTCTTTCTTTTGGGTACTGACCTTACTATAACGTAAATGCCCAGTCAGTTTAATTGCTGTCATCTAGGTGGAAAGTGTTTAGTGGTAGACCTAGCATCAGCCTCAGTCACTCACTAGCTATGTGTCCTTTGGAAAGGCACTTAAAACTCTCTATGCCTCAATCTTCTCCTCTGTAAAATGTAGATGATGATAATAATCACATCTACCTCCCAAGGTAGATCTCTCAAAGGGATAACATTTGTAAAATACTTTGGAAAGTTTAAAATATTACATAAATACAATTTTCACTATTATCTGGATAAAAGGATAAGAAGTCCAATGATTTTTTTCCTTACAAAATCTTCAAATTAAGAAGAGGTTACTCACTTCACATTTCCAATAATATCATCATTGAATCCCTTCAAAACTGATTATATCATCTTAATGGGTGCACAATTAAATCTCAGAGTTGATTTAGTTTTCATTTTTCTTGTAAATAGTGATTTGGAATATTCTTTCACAGTTGTTATCTGTGTATTTTTTCTTTTGAAAATTATTTTATATCAATATTTCATTACCCAAAATGAAGACTGGTTGTAAAAGTTTGTGTCAATTCTATTTGTCTCAATTTTCACAATGTTACCGGGTTTTTTTTCCACTTGACATTTTCTTTCTTATTATAGCCCCAATGTTTGTTTATGCAAAACTTTTAAAATTTCATATAATTACTACGTGTTTAGTTCTGATTTCTTTCTCTAGCTGCAATTATTTTTAATGTTCTGACCCTTTACATTTAGGTCACATGTTCCTTTAGAGATTACTATTATAACAGACTTTTAATTCTGGTATAAACCCTCTTCTGATGGATATCTTTGCAGTTTTCCCATCAGTTCTTATTGAAAAGAATTACACTGCCCTTCTACAGCCTCACTATACTGCTGTGGGACTTGTAGATACCAATCAGTATTAATCCTACTATTGTATTAGTGCTACAACATTCCTAAACTCAAGAGATCTTCCAGTCTCAGACTTACCAAGAACTGGAACTTCAAAGTTCCAGGAACATCGTGTCACAGTTAATTTTTAAAAGATATATAAAATTATTATTTTCAGATAAATTTATTCTTAATCTAATATTACTAGCAACCTAATGAAAGGTATATGCTTGATTTGACCAGGCACTTTATAAGTGGGAACAGTATTAAACATAAATAGCACCTGGAAGAATTCTTAACAATTTTTATGCTTTCTTTTTACTTACATAAATTGAATATTTAAGGATCTTATTTCAAAACATTAGTGTTTTATGCTTTAAAATTTTGGAAATGTTATTTCGAAATTAGATGTGTAATTAGTTCTGTGGGTAAATTCTCCTGAAAAAAGTTAACTTTTAGAAAAAATGTTAATACAAAAGACATGAACCTTAAATGAAAATAGCTAAAATCATATTTACATTTCTCTTATATTTGAGATTTGGAACTTCAGCTTAGTTTCTGGATACAGATTTCAACATCAGAGTTCGTTATTAATATATCTCTCTTTCAATGAGTGCAGGGTCAAAAACTCATAATTAAAAAGAATTATTTTATAGAGAAAATTCAATAACTAGCTATCTTTGCTCATATATTAGTGGGTATATTCAAAATTTATTTTTAGACCAATAATATATTATCTTCAAAACATGCTTGTTTTGGTCAATTTTTCTTGGATTTCCATATCAACTTAACACTGATAGGGAGAGCAAACAACATAATACACTGTGTGTGTGATTGTCCATTATGATTTTCTTCCACAGAATCCCTATGACAATCTCATGAAATGTCAAACTTGGGCAAAATATTTTCTGAAATATGCTGTATTCTAGGATAACTTAAAACTTCAAAAAGTCATAAAGCTTAAAGTATAATTAAGTTCATTTATCAATTTTCTAAGATAAAATTCTACATATCAGATCCAGTTTAAGTCAAAGAAACATCTTAGCCTAGGACAAACTATCTTCATTCAGTGCTCTTGCTTGGTTCTGTCATAAACCTAAGAATCTAGTCTTCTCTACAATTCTATTCCTCCTCCTGATTAAAGATTTGTCTCCTATTATTTTCACGCAAAAAATTCTTCATTACATGGCTATTTCTGAAATGTATGTTCAAAATAAAAGTTTAGAAAAAAATAAGAAATGTGCTTGACAGTCTAACTTACTGAAACATAAGTACTTTTTATCATGAAGGAGATCTATTTATTTAAATGAAACATTATTCATTCTGTGCAAAAGTTCTACTTGGATGTCTCATCATGACATATTTTCAAGTTGTACCAACAGAACCCAAGCTCTGGAAGATCTAGAAGATTAAATTAGAATGATTTTTAAAGAATCAGCCTAATGGAGGACTGTAATTTGTCATCTGAAATCAAGGCTATATAAGTAAAAATAGTACTGGAGGTAGTAAATTTTTTTTTAAACAAATAGCAAAGAGAGTTTGCACTAAAGTGAAGAGGTGTTATGCTATATCCTAGCAGAAGTAATAACACTGATAATATCAAAAACTTTTGAAGCATTGAAGTAAATAGTATAAAAAAATAAATTTTTATCTAAAATACTAACCTGGGACGGTTGCTACATGATTCTGGGTTTGAACATGCTCTACTGCCTGTGGCCTGATTTCTGATAAAACCTGGTGATTAGAGCTTTGATGCTCAACAAGTTTTACTGCAGTTAGTGCTTCAGGTCCAAACATCTGGATGTCCATGGAAACTAGACACACTAACATATCTGAAACATTAAATTAAAAACAATGACTACTTTCAGTTTTATAAAACATTTGTAAGGAGTTTTAATTTTCAAAAACATACAGAAATTGAATATTTTGAGTTCTAGGTACTGTAGTTTAAAAAAAGGATTTCCTCACAAGTAATAGAGGTAATGAAAATACTACTATGCTCTCAACTACAGATGAGAAAATGAAGTTTTAGACAAGGTAAATGGCTTTCCCACAGCTACACAGCTATTAAGTACTGAAGTAATGCTACAAGTCATGCCTTCTAATTTCAAATCTAGCATAGTTTCTTACTACACCATGTGCTGGATTACAGACTCATTCAAACAATAAGTTTTTAAGTATTTATTATGTGCCAGAAACTGGAATAAAGAATGGAAACAATCATTACTCAGAAATAATTTATATTCTAATAGGTGTGGTTTGGGATGTTTGTTAAAACATATATTTAGAATAAATTCAGATTAATAAATACATATATTTACCAGAGTCATTAAATATAAAGTAGTTTGGGAGGAAGGGCCCTAGCAATTAAAGGAATTAGGAAAAAAATTCATGCAAAAGACAACATCAGAACCACAACTTAAAGGAAGAAAGGGATTCTATGAGGTGGAGGTTCTAGAAATGAGAAAGCTATTCCAAAGGCAAGGAGGCAGGATATAGAGTGTCATGGGTAAGAAACATCAAATAAGAAGCCCAGTGTGGCTGGATCACAGAAAGTTGAGAGGAGGAATAATATCTAATGAGGCCGGAAAAATACATTGGGCCAAGTTTTTCAAGGCTTTAAATGATGAACAGAACATTTAGTCATTTTATTTTTCCATTTGACCTATTTTTCTTTGTTAATAGAGGTGGGTCAGAAAGAGGGAGAAAATAATCATTATAAATTATTTTTGATAACTTAAAAACATTGACAGTCTTGATGTTACCCCTATTTGGGATGGGGTTGTTATCACTTTTAAATGTTATTTACAAACATCTCTGACCAACCCCTGACTAAACGTTATTTTATGTATCTATAAAAAAGGATGTGGTCAGATCTGTGCTAAAAAAGGAAAATTAATATGGTAGCAGTATAAAGGATAAACTATTATGGTGAGTGACTTGAGAAGGTTTTTGTAGTCATCTGGGAGAAAAGTGAGGAAGGCTTGAACAAAAATTGAGTTGTTTGAATGGAGAGAAGTGTCAGAAGTGAGAGATAAAATTGGTATATCTACTGAAAAAAATTCTAAGATAACAATCCTGGGAAACTGGAAGAATAGTTGTGCTCAAAGATAGATACTGGAAGATTTGGAAGAACAGAGGATTTGAGGGTAAGAAAGAGAGTTCAGTTTAAGCTTATGTTAATTGGAAGATGTATCCAGGATATCCAATAAGAAACATGCTTGCGAAAAGATTAGAGTTGGGCATGTATATCTCTGAGTTCACTGTATAGAAAGGACACAACTTCATGACAATTGATGCAATCATTGAAAGAATATACAAAGAGTAGTTATACATGTATATCTATATTAGACTACTTTCTGTCAGGGGAGGGAGAAGGGCAGGGAGGGGAGGAGAAATATATAAACCTCAAAACTACACAAAAAATTATAGTTGAAAGCTATCTTTGCATATATTTGGAAAAATAAATTGATAAAATCTTAACTATACAGATAGAAGAGGAACTGAGCAAAAATCTTGAGAAATACCCACAACTTCAAGAGGGTGATAACAATATAGATGATGAATCAGCAAAAGAGACTGAAAAGAAGTGATTTTCACAGTGAGAACACTGTCATTAAAAATCACAGTGAGAACACTGTCATTAAAAATCCTGAGAACAAAATGCCGCAACAGTAGCAGCAGCAACAGTAACAGTAGTAGTAGTAGTAGTAGTAGTAGTAGTAGTAGTAGTAGTAGTAGTAGCAGCAGCAGCAGCAGCAGCAGCAGCAGCAGCAGCAGCAGTAACACTCACATAGTACTTTGAGGTATGCAAAGTGCTTTACAAATATTATCTCATTTTAAGTTCATAACCACAGAAGTCACTAATCATTTTATAAAGTTGAGGCAGAAGTTAAGTGACTTGCCCAGAGTCACACTGCTGGTAATTGTCTGAATCAGGATTTGAATTTAGGTATTCCTGAATCCCAGTTGAGTATTCTTTTTCAAATGAAGGAAACAGATCAAGAAGGCTAAAGACTTAAGAGAAAAATATCAAATTTGTTAACTAAAAGATCACTGGAAGCTTTGTAGGAGGCAGATTCAGTTGAGTGATAAAGTAATAAAACTGATTGCAAAGGACTGAGGAGTAGGTTTAAAGTAGGGAAAGTGAATATAAACTTTTTCAAGAAGTTTCACTCTGAAAAAGTTGATCTAGAAGCAGTTTTTTAAATAAAGGGAAGATTGTATTTCTCAAGGAAGGGAGAAAGGAACTAGTTGACAGTGGAGAGGTTGATGATGGAGAAGGTTTATGGAATCTACAGGAGGAGATACAGATGACATTAAGTACAAATATATAGGGGTTGGTCAGAGATGTTTGTAAATAACATTTAAGAATGATAACCACCCCATCCCAAATAGGGATAACATCAAGATTGTCAATGTTTTAAGTTATCAAAAAAATTTATAATTATTATTTTTTCCCTTTTTCTGACCCACCTCTATTAACAAAGAAAAATAGGTCAAATGAAAAACAAAATGACTAAATGTTCTCAGTTTCCTTAATTTTCCAACTCTGCTGGCAGGAATATTGTTTCATTATATTACTGCAGTTGTATATATCATTCTACTGATTCTGCTTACTTCAGTCTTTATTAGTTCAGAAAGCTTTCTTATGTTCTTCAATGTATTGGGTCATAGTCATCATTTTTAGAGTAATAATAGTAGTTTGTTATTATTATCATTATATTCAAATGCCAATGTTTGTTTCAGTCATTCCCAATTTGTTTCTAAATTTGTTCCCCCTACTACTGTAGTTTTGCTATGTGTAGAACCTCTATTTTTTGTCTCATTTTCTTGGGGTTTATGAAATATAGGAATGGGATTCCTGAAATACGTTTATCAATTCCAAATCTCTATCCAGTAAGAAAAGGGGAGGGGAGGGGAGGGGAGGGGAAGGGAGGGGAGGGGAGGGGAGGGGAAGGGAGGGGAGGGGAGGGGAGGGCAGGGGAGGGGAGGGGAGGGGAGGGGAGGGGAGGGCAGGGGAGGGGAGGGGAGGGGAGGGGAGGGGAGGGGAGGGCAGGGGAGGGGAGGGGAGGGGAGGGGAGGGGAGGGCAGGGCAGGGGAGGGGAGGGGAGGGGAGGGGAGGGGAGGGGAGGGGAGAGGAGAGGATTAGTTATGTTATGTTGTTATGTTCAAATTTCAAAGAAGAAGCCTATGCATGAGCCTACGATACTTACCCATTTAGGTAATCTAGGTCATAATTACTGCAATGGAAACAGGTCTCTAAGAAGATTAATATTACCTCCTTTCCCCCAACACCCAATTAAATTCAAAGTAATGTGATTTTTCTAATATTTCTGCCAAGATAAATATTATTATGCCAAAAACAAAATCAATTTGTGTGTCTGAGATTCAAACTTACCTATGCTCTTTTCCACTTTTGCAATTTTCGTGCAAGCAACATCTCCCATTTCTGTGAGCATATATAGCACCTCAAGTGTTGAAATTACAAGTAGTACATCAGGCAAAGTGAGATGACAAATGATCTCTTTGTAAGATTCCTGATCCACATATTCACAGATTAAAACACCATTATCTTCTGCTTTGCAAAGATTTCCCAAAATTTCCATTCCTGAAAAACACATAAATATTTTTTATAAAGCAGAAACAAATTTATGATTTTAAAAAATTGATTAAGTATATAAATAGGTATTTACCTCTCATTTTTAAAAATCTATCTCTTGACATTAAGCATTTTGTAACAGTATGAAACATTAGATGAGTAGTTTTGAAATCAACAGGATCCAAAAGAAGCTGGAAAAACAAACAAGTCCTCAAGTAAATTATGTATTTCCTCTTCCATCTTTTACCTAGTCTTATTCAGAATACAGGCCAAAACAATGCTTAAAATTTGTTAAGTGGTAGCACTAAAATATATAATTGTTAAAATGGAAATGCCATTCATAAAAACATCATATACTTAAAATATCCTTAGTAAAACTTCCTTCTGAGAGCAAAATTTTTTATTCCCTTTTCCTCCTGCCTTTCCTTCATGAATTTTAAGCAAGGAATATTAATACATCTTTAAAATCAAATATCAAGTTAAAAACCCAGAACCAGTAAATAAATAAGTGAATGAATGAATGAATTAATGAATGATTATTTTTCCTTCATTCTAATTGTCCTTACCTCTGCTGCAATGTTTCCTAATGTGTCAAGTCCCAACTGCCTTAAAGAAATAAAATGACTATGAGCAGAGAGTAATAGGAAACGAAGACAAGTACGATTAGCTGCCAAAAGTTTAACATTGCCTTCCTCAAAGGAAAGATTTCGCAAAATCACTGCTATTTGAAGTACTCGCTGTCCTTCAATATCATTAATGCCCAGCTTGCGAGGTGGATGAAATAAAGATTCCCAAATCCATTCTCTTGATGTATTTTCTGTGACAGAAAAATGTTAATTTTAGATATGAATTTTCCTACTGATTAAAGAAAAAATATTTATTTACTTGAAACTTGCTAACTCACCTTGAGATTTGTTTTTGTCAGAAATGAGATCTCGTACTTCATTATCATCTACAATATCTTTCCAAAACTGAAAAGAGATTTTAAAATTAAATTTTTAACGTCTAAAGAGTGATTTTTATCAATGATACAATTATTTTATTGCTGGAGAACATTCACAAATTTACTACAAGTCCTATTTGTTCTGATTCTAAGAATTGTAAATGTAGAAATTCTATAGATGTCAGAAATGCTTTCTTTTCTATTGTTGAAAAGGATACAATAATTATTCTACAGAATATTTGTATCTTAAATGCACAATCTCAAGCATACCTTTTCTTTCTATGAAATCATGTTAGATACCTAGCCATTGCACATCACCACTTTTGAAAAATAAATGACTAGTTTAGGAAATACAAAGGAAATAACTCTTCTAGACTGAAATTCTGCAATTCTACAAAATAAAAAAATATTGTTAAAAATAAAAACTGAAAATACATACCAATATTTGATAAAGTTAATACTTTTTGTTCAGTTTTATTCATACTAGATAACTTTCAAGAAAATAGTTACATTCAAAAGTATATATAATTTTAAAAAATGTCTATTAGCAATGCTTTTCAATCAGTAAATAGAACTAATTTAACAGATGAATGCAATAATTTTCTAAAGGCGGATAAATAATTTCTTATGGAGATAAATATTTTGTATAAATATCACTGGAATGCAGAATTTTTAGTGTAAAGAATAGTAAATTAACAGTTATAACAATACTTCCCAATAATATCTTCTCCAACTGCAAATATGTAAGGAATATGATATAAATAAATATTATCTAATGTACCAATAACCAGATCTCAATTAAACAGAATTACTGGACTTTAGCCAATATGATTCCCAGTGTCAATAATGGGTTCTAAAAATCTTTTAATAAATTCCTCTCTATTCAAAAGAAACAAAACACATCAATTAAAGAGGATTAATAGTAGCATCAGATATTTAGAAGATAGACTTATATAAGAATATCCAGGAACCACAGTGGGAATCATTTAGAAAATATTTGGTTAACGATTAAGGGAACAAGAAAAAGAGCAATAATAATACATCATAGACCACTTGGCCAGATTTGGAGATCAATTAGATAGATCTTTCTCTCTACCAAAAGCAAAAGAGGTAATAATTATTTGTGCTGACAATCATAATTCTGCCCTACAAAAAATATAGGAAATAAAAAGGGCAATATTATATCCTGGATATCATATTCACCAGTAAGGAGGAAATAGTTGCAGTGCATTTTTTTAAAAGGCAAAAAGAAAGGAAGACTGGGAGAAAGCAACCAACTATTCCTGGTGGGGAGAGGAAAAGTAAGAAAAGCATAATTGGTACCCTAAAAATTTAAATGGCACGTTTCATAGGGTTCAGTGAAAATTCAGGTAGTATCCTTTTACCCAAAGACTAAAACTTATTGGAACTTACTGAACCCTTTGATAGTCTGAGAAAGTTCATAAATGCTTTGTCAGAATTTTAAAATGCATAAAATAAAATACACAAGCTTGGAAAAGAACAAAAATTATTTGAAAATATATTTATTTAAAAAAAATCTATTTTCAAAACAAGTTAACTAACACCCTGCTACAGAAGTCAGTCTAGAAGATATATAAAGCTCTTAAGAATGAAATTCTAGAGGAAGGGACAAGATGGTGGAGAAAACGCATAAGTATGAGCCCAATTCCTCTTGAAATACATTTAATCTTGCACCTCAAAATGAATTTTGAGGTGACAAATTCTAAATTTTCCAGTCCAAGATAACTTAGAAGAACTACAGTAAAGGTCTTTCTTACTTGAGGAAAACAAGAACACATTCCAATGCAGTGTCTAGGCAAGCCAGTGGGAGACCCCTAGCCCCAGTACAGATCAGCTCAACAGTCCAGAGGCACAACTGGCAACTGTGAGGCCTCCAGTCCTGGTGCAGGATGCCACACCAGTCAGGTTCAGAGGCTCCACACTGCAGGCAAACTACCAGACCCCATGGACTCGGAGTACCAGGTCCAGCCAAACCATGTGATGCCAGTGAAGCAGGTGAACCAACAAACAAGGAGGCCCCATCACAGTAAGTCAGTGGTCTAAACATCATCTTTCAAGAAATTATCAAAGAAAACTCTCCTGATACGAAATTAAAATAGTAATTAAAAGGATCTACCAATCACTCCTAAAAGAGATAGCAAAATGAAAACTCCTAGAAATATTATAGTCAAATTCTAGAACTCTCAGACTAAGGAGAAAATATTGAAAGCAGTAAGAAACAAACAATTCAAATACCAAGGAGCCATAGTCAGGATCACACACAGGTTTTAGAGGTTTCTGAATTAAAGGATTGGAGGAGCTTAGAATATGATATTCCAAAAGGCAAAAGAGCTTGGATTACAACAAAAAAACTCTCCAGCAAAAATGAGCCTAATTTTTCAGAGAAAAAAAAATGAACATTCAATGAAATAGGGAACTTTCAAACATATCTGATGAAAAGGTCAAAGCTTAACAGAAAATTCAATTTTCAAATACAAGACTCAAAAGAAGCATAAAAAGTAAAGAAAAAACAATATAACTATCTCTCTTAGGACATTTTAGATGGAGAACACAAAGACACATAGACAAAGGCTGCAGAGATGAAATGACTTTAATGAGATGATATAAAATCCTAATCAAGAAGTCAGAAAGAGAATTTCACTGTGAAGGAAGAGATTAGAGAGGTAGAATATGGTGAAAGAATGTCACATGAAGAGGCTGTTCATCTATTACGATGGAGGGAAGGAGAAAGAAAGAATTTTGCTTGAACCTAATACACAGTGGAGTCATGACAAACAGAGACCAACATATTCAGTTTGGTATAAAAAAAATCTATCTTGCCATACAGAAAAGTGTGTGTGTGTGTGGGGGGGGCACAAGAAAAGGAGGTGAGCTAATAAAAGAGAGGCAAATTGAAGGAGGAGGTAATCAGAAGCAAACACTGGTGAGGAGGGAACGGGTGGAAAGAGAGAGAAAATAATGAGATGGAGGGAAATGCACTGTTAGTAATCATAAATATGAATTAAAATGGGATGAACTCACCCATAAAAATAGAAGCAGATTGAAGAGTGAATTAAAACCAAGAATGCTATACTATGTGGTTTACAAGAGATATATTTGAAGCAGTGATACACAGAGAAAAGGTAAAAGAGTAAAAAGTTAAAAAGCTGGTGCATAATCTATTAATATTTCATCTGAATGAAAAAAAGTAGGCATAGCAACTCTGTTCACAGGGAAAGCAAAAGCAAAATATAGCTCTAATTGAAAGAGACAAGGAAACTACATCTTGCTAAAAGTACCATAGACAATGAAGTAATATCATTAATAAACATATATACCAATGATATAACATCCAAATTTCTAAAGTTAAATAAGTTTATAAAAGGAAATAGACAGTAAACTATAATACTGGGAGACCTCAACTTTCCCCTCTCAGAACTAGACTACTCTAAACACAAAATAAACAACAAAGAAGTGAAGGAGATTAATAGAATTTTAGAAGTTAGGTATGATAGATCTCTGGAGAAAACTGATAATAGAAAGGAATGAACCTTTTTCTGAACAGTACATGGGATCTACATAAAAACTGACCTTACATTGAAACATACAAATGAAATATTAGATGAATCCACTTCAGATCAGGATGCAATAAAAATTACAGTTAATAAAGAGCCATGAAAAGATAGATTAAAAATTAAATGGAAATTAAATAATCTAATCCTAAAGAAGAAATCATAGAAAACAATCAATAATTTCATTTACAAGAATGACAACAGTTGAGACAAGATAACAAAATTCATGAGATGCAGCTAAAGCAATACTTAGGGGAAAATGCCTATTTCTAAATACATCAATAAAATAAAGAAAAGATTAATAAATAAAGCATATAATTAAAAGCTAGAAAAGAATTTTAAAAACCGAATCAAAAAACCAAAGTTGAATTCCTGAAAAATCAAAGAAAAGATTAATGAAATTGAAATTAAGAGAAGGATTTAGGAAAAATAAGAGATAGTGAACATTATGATATATAAAATGGACAATTTTGATTATTTTAAATTTAAGTTTTTGTACAACCAAAACCAGTGCAACTAAGATTAGAAAGGAAAGTAGAAATCTATGAAACCCTTTTTATAGTAAGCTAATAAAGGCCTTATTTCTCAAATATAGAGAGAAATGATTCAAACATACAAGATTACAAGTCATTCTCAAGTGATAAATGAGCAAAGGACATTAACAGGCAGTTTTCAGAAGAAAAATATCAAAGTTATATGTCATATGAAAAAAATGTTCTATAACACAACTGATTAAAGAAATGTAAAAACAATACAATACCTCATACCCATCAATATGACAAAAAAAATGTTGGAAAGGATGTGGGAAAATTGGGACACTAAATGTATTGTTGGTGAAGTTGCAATATCACACTAATAGATCTATATCCCAAGAGATTTAAAGAAAGGGGTAGTGGGGGGGGGGGAAGAAAGAATCTATTTGTACAAAATATTTATAGCACTGGCATCAATTGGGGAATTGCTAAACAAGTAGTAGGTGATTGGAATGGAATACTACTAAGAAATGAGCAGGTGCATTTCAGGAAAAACCTGGAAAGATTTACATGAAGTGATACAAAGTGAAGTGAGCAGAATCAGAAGAACATTATAACCAACTAGGAATGAAAGCTATTGCCAGTAATACATTGATTCATGACAGTTCCAAAGGACTCAAGACAAAAAATGTTATCCACCTCCAGAGAAAGAATCAAAGGAGTTGGATTGAAACATACTATTTTTTGTTTTCTGCAGTTTTTTTTGTGTGTGCTTTTCTTCCTTCTTTCACAACATAAATGAACATGTATAATTTATATCAAATTGCTTAACTGTCTCGGGGGGGTAGAGATAAGGGAGAAATTTTGAAACTCAAATGAATGCTACAGATTCTTTATGTAAAATTGAGAAAAAATAGAGTATTATTTTTTAAAATGCAAATTTCTTTTAAATTTTGTTTTTGTATTTTTAGCATTTAGCAGTATGCTTAGCACATAGCAGGCACTTAAGAAGTTATTCTTGATTTAGAAGATATCAGATACTTCCTCATTGGATCTATCTATGTTAAAGGCTGGACAAATAATTGTTATGTTTTATTGAAGTGGAAATCTTCTTATGCTCTCTGAGGTCCTTTTCAATTGTAAGGTTGTGATCCTGTTTTCTATCCTCAAATAATTTACTAAATAAAGAACTACCAAAAAAGAATTGTGACTCATTTTATTTAATATCAAATATGTTTATTCTTAAATGAATTTAAGAAGTCATTGGCACAGATTTATCCCTTCACAGGTACAATAACAATCCATCCAAACCTTCTTAGCCTGTATGAATTCTTGCCCAGTTCTTTTCACAAATTCCCCAAGAAAAAAACAGCAAATGCACTAGAAAATCTCATAGTTCTTTCTACTCTGTAGGGGGTCCTAATATGCTATTTCAGCTTGCATTCTTGCTGACAAATCTACATCATTTAAAGGTTATGCATATCCTAGGTTATTTTTTCTATATTGGAATATCATAACACACAGAAGTCTATTATCCTGTTATCTGTCTTCCCAATGATGTCTGTATATACTTTAACTGAGTCTAAATTGTACAGTTTTCTCAGTTAAACTATATTATCGGGGTGGCTAGGTGACACAGTGGATAGAGAACTGGCTAAGGAGTCAGGAGTACCTGAGTTCAAATCTGGCCTCAGACACTTAATAATTACCTAAGTGTGGCCTTGGGCAAGTGACTTAACCCTATTGCCTTGCAAAAACCTAAAAAAAAAAAACAAAAAACCAAACCCCAAAAAACCCCACACAAACCTATATTATCAATCTGCTGCCCACCACCCTTCTGACCTTGCTAGTTTAGGGGATGTTGAGGGGTGGGTGGAAATTGGACCTATCATTTTATTGGTTTTAAAGAATTACTGTTGAGGAAATTCACTAATTCAGACTGGCCTGGGCTCTCCAACTTAAGGTTTTTAGAGAGTTGCTGAGAGGGCAACAAAAGGTTGACTTGCACAAAAGTAACAGTATGTGTCAAGAGGTAGGAAAAGAACCCAAATTTTCCTGAATCCTAAGTCATATTACTGTAAGACTAGATGCTGTCTCTCCAAATATCCCAATTTCTATCAAGGGAACTACTACTTTTTTAGTTATTCAGGCTTAGTGTCATCTTAGACTTCTTATTCTCACTCTTACACCTCTTATCCAATTAGGAGACAAATCTTTTTATCTCCACAGTGTTCTCTAGCTTTTCACTCTTGTCATTCTATCCATTCAGTTAACACTTTATTTTGGGCACTCATTACCTCTTATTTGTCCTAATGTTATTCTTACCCATACAATGTCTTCTAATTGAACTCCTTACCTCAAGTTTTCATCACTCTTTAGTTCATTTTTCATACAACTGTGAAAGTGATTTATCTAAAGTGCAGGAGTGACTATGTCACTCTCCTATTCAGTAAATTCCAGTGCATCTTATTACTTTCAGGATGAAATAAAACCTATTTGGCATTTAAAGCCCTTCAAAACCCAGGCTCAATCTATCCTTTTAACCTTAGATATTACTCCCCTCACATTACTCCTAGACTCTATGGTACAGGTATATTGGTATTCTATTACTCACAATGCTTTAACCAAAGTCACTGTTTTTTCACACTGGTTATCCTCCATGCCTAGGAGGCATTCTTTACTTCCCTGATTCTTAAAATTATTAACTGTTTGGGTTTTTTTTGAAGATTCCAATCATGAATGAACCACTTTTCAGATATACTTTTTTTTGATTACCTCAAAAAAACACATATATCTATTTCTCCAAAAGAAGGGAAACTACTTGAGGTTAGGGACTTGTCTTTGAATCTAAGGTTCTAAAATGATGTTAACAGAAAATAGGCACTAAAACAATGATTCTACCTAATTATTAGCATCTTGATTTCTGTGTCAGCCATTCACCCACATACCCACTGATGAACTTAATGGGCTGATGATTCAGAAGCATGTCATAAGGACAATATATTATGTTCATCTAATTTACTTTTCTATTGTTTAACCAATTTCTTCCAGGATCAACTGTGAATTTGTTAACTTATATTATTCACATTATATCTTTCATGACACTTTTGAACATTAAGTGATTATCATCCTTCCTATAATACACAGTATAGGACTAGCTTCTTCTCCTCAATTAATGTTTTTTATATCCCAACTCCATACCCTAACACCGAACATAATATACATGCTCCTCAACTTCATCTTCCAGAATCCCTCTGCAAGGGTCAACTTTTCCTGATCCAAACTGATAGAATACTACTTTCCTAACTACCCTGACCCTGAATTTACTTTTTTTTCTGTCCATACTTATATGTGAATATTGTCTCCCCAATATAAGGTAAGATCAGGAACAAAGATTGCATACCCAGTACATGACACAATGCTTGGCACACAATGGTTTTTAAAAATGGTTTTGGCTTGTTGACTCAATTTTAGTTTTAGATTATGCTTGATATCAAAACTTCCTACAGCACTGAGAAAAGTGATTTCAATGATCATATCATAGAATCTTGCAAAATTTTAAGTTAAATATAAAATGATGAATCCACTAAGACTATATTTTATCCTATAGAATAAATGCATTAAAAAAATCAATAATTCATATTTCTGAGGGATCTTAGAAGCATTCTTCTATATAAATATCCAGAACTAGAAGAGATTTATTTGATAGGTCAATTAGTCCTAATATGTACTAATTTAGCCACAATTAGTACAAATATGAAAAATATGAAAAAAAAAAGATTCAGCGATTATTTATCCGACAATAGGAAGCCAGCACTCTGGATGTCTGTTGCGCCGGCCTTCACATGCTTTCATCCAAGATGTCCCCAATGTATATACAACAAAATTCTTATTAGATATTTCCATTCTTTGGGAATCTTTTCCTCTTTCAAATATTCTGAAAATCTCTGTAATCTCTGTAAAATTGTCACCACCAAGATTGTTTCTATATTTAGTTGGCTATTACAGTCATTCTTTTTTCTTCTTTCTCTTAATTGATGCTATAATTCAAGTTTACTAAGTAAAGTCCAAATATGCTTCCAAAGTCATCACTTGAGAAAAGATCACTATAATAAGGTCTGAGGGTCCAACTTATCTTAATTCTTTTTTTGTTATCATTCTTAATGGTTTTATCTGCAAGTGATCTAAGGATTATCTGATTCAGTTCCATGCATGTAATACTCTCTGTAGATTTGCTTTCTGCTCATCTCTTTTCCATTATTTTATGAGATGATATAGCTTATAATATTCCAACACCTTCCTCTATATTTCTTTCTGGTTCATCATCAAAAGCATGCTTTATTTTCCTTACATATTTACCAAGTATGCTATTATTTGATAAAGGTTAAATTTCTATATACACAAAAAACTTTATATATTTCATTTGTAAAAATAGGAAGGGATTTTTCCCATATATTTAATCAAAATGTAGATTAAGTGAAATTTAAATGGAAAAAATACTACCAAGTTTATTAAAAATTATGATTTAGATAAAAGCATTCTGTTAATAGATTATAAATATTTTAACAAGGGTTTAAGAAAAACAGAAATCACAACCAAAAGTGCCTTTTAATAAACCCTGACTAAAAATTCTAAAGATAGGTCATTTAATATTAGGTGAAACAAAACTTGACAAAACTGTAAGATTATGAAACCAATTGTCCTTAACAGAATGAACACTAAAAAACAAAGTGGACTCCTGAACAATATTATAATGTACTTGAAGATCAAAATTATTTTATTGTCTGAAAGTTCTAATTCCTATGCTTATATGATTTTTAAATGAGTCCCCTGTGATGCTTTGCAAAATAGCTTTCAGATAATAAACAGAAGTCTTGACTAACATATTACTCCACCAGAAAACTCATTACCTTTCTCTCCAAAGACTTCATTCTTCTGAACTTCTCTCTTTTAGTTGAAGGTATGATAGATAATCTTTCTACTCACCAAGGTTCACCACCTTTTATTCATCCAAATAGCTCTGTTGGGCATTTAAAGCCCTGTAGGGAACCAGGAATGTGGAACAGTGCGCAAAACTTTTCGAATAGATTCACTCATCAGCTTTTTCCCCTTTCTTTTTTTATTCTCCACAAGGAATGGCAAGGAGGGGACTGGAGAGAGATACAGTGGTAAATATGGGTGTAAAAAACACCACAAAAACATTGTTTTCTTTTGGGGTGAGGGGAAATGGGGTAAAGTGACTTGCCCCAGGTCACACAGCTAAGCTAGCAAGTATCAAGCACCTGAAATCAAATTTGAGCTCAAATCCTCCTGACTCCAGGACCAGTGCTTATTGTGACATCTAGCAAAAACTAAACATCTAAACAAAACTAAAATCTGTTATAATCGAGCTCTTGGGGTCCTTTCCAAGTATTCTGTATATTCATTTTTTTTAACATTTTAACATTTTACTTGTTTTCCAATTATATATAATAATAATATGTACCCATCATTGTTTTCCAATTATATATAATAGTAATATGTACCCATCATTTTTTACAAGGCTCTGAATTCTACAATTCCCGCCCCCAGAAGGAAGTCTGATAGTCTCTACATTGTTTTCCTGCCATACATTGATGTAAACTGAATGATATGAGTAAATATAAGAATAAACATACCCGCCCCCCAAGAAGATGAGAAACCAAGAGAGAAACTTGTACTTTGGTCTGTGTTCAGATTCCAATGGCTATGTCTCTGGGGTGAGTTGCTTTCTTTATCCTAAGTCCACCAGATTTCCCTCAGTTGCTACTACTAGCTGTACCTCCACTCTATTTCTCCCCACTCTCATTTATTCGATTCTCTCTCTCCTTTCATCCTGGCCCTGTCCAAAAGTGTGTTCAATCTGAGTACCCTATCCCTCAATCTTCCCTCTCTTCTATCACCTATTCCTCTCTTCCCACCCCCCATTCCCCTTCATCCCAACCCTTTCCTCCCATCCTTTTCCAGGGCAAGACAGAATTTATTACCCTATTAAGTGTGTATGTCATTTCCTCCCTGAGCCACTTCTGATGAAAATGAAGGCTCACTCATTCTCCCTTGCCTTCCCCCACTCCACTCCATTGAAAAAGCTTTTTCTTGACTCTTATGTGAAATCTCTTAGCTTCATCCTCATCTCCTTTTCCTTCCTCCCAGTACTTTCCCCCATCACCCACTGACTCCATCCCTTTACCACATCATGCTATTATATTCCACTCCTTCCTATATCCTGTCTATATATGCTCCTTCTAACAACTCTTATAAATGAGCAAGTTCATATGAGTTATCAATATCTTCTTCCCAAACAGAAATACAAACAGTTCAACATCATCAAGTTCCTCATAGTTAGTTCCACTTTTCCACTCCCTCTATGGTTCACCAGAGTACTGTACTTGGAGATCAACTTTTCTGTTCAGCTCTGGTCATCTCAATAGGAAAGTTTGAAAGTCCCCTGTTACATTGAAAATCCATCTTTTCCTGTGAAAGAAAATGTTCAGTTTTGCTGGGCAGTTGATTCTCAGTTGTAAACCAAGATCTTTTATCTTCCAGAATATCATATTCCAATCCCTACGAGCCCTTAATTTAGATGCTGCTAGATTCTGTGTAATCCTGACTATGGAGCCAAAGTAGTCGAATTGTTGGCTTCTGGCAGCTTTTAGAATTTTCCCTTTGATTTGGGAGTTTGGGGATTTGGCTATAATATTCCTGTAAAGTTTTCTTTTGGGATCTCTTTCAGGAGATGACTGGTAAATTCTCTCAATTTATTTTTTGCGCTCAGCTTCTAGGATCTCAGGGCAATTTTGCTGTATTTTTTCTTGAAAAATGAAGTGTAGGCTCTTCTCCTGGTCGTGGCTTTCAGATAGCCCAATAATTTTTTAATTATTTCCTCTGGATCTTTTCCAATGAGATATTTCACATTTTCTTCTAATTTTTGGCTTTTTTTGGAAGAGTTTTATTTCTTCCTGCTTTCTTTCAAAGTCATCAGCTTCCTTTAGTTCCATTTTGCATTTGAAGGAGTTATTTACTTCAGAGAGCTTTGTTATCTCCTTTTCCAGCTGGCCAATTCTGCTTTTTAAGGCATTTTTCTCCTCCTTTGCCTTTTGCTTTTTTTCATTAGGCCTAAACTGGTTTTTTAACATATTATTTTCTTCAGTATTTTTTTGTATATCTTTCACCAAGCTATTGATTTGGTTTTCATGACTTTTCTGCATTGCTCTCATTTCTGCTCCCAATTTTCCCTCCACCTCCCTTAATTGCTTTTCAAAGTCTTTTTTTGAGATCATCCATAGACTGAGCCCATTTTATATTTCTCTTGCAGGTTTTGGATACAAAAGCTTCAATTTTGTCATCATCTGAGTATGTGTTTTGATTTTCCATGGGACTAAAGTAATTCTCTATGGTCAGATTCTTCTTTTTCTGTTGGTTACTCATTTCCTCAGCCCAAGACTAAATTACAGAACTTCCAAGTCTTTGTGGTTGGTTTTTTTTTGGGGGGTGGGGGTGGGGGGGACACCACACTGGGACCTTTATTTCTCCAAGGTCTTATGCTCTCTAGCCCGTGCTTTGAAATGTAGATGACCATAGCACTACCCTCTGCCCTGGAGCTATAAGGAAAGATCCAGCTTGGTTTTTTAGTATGGAGGCCCAAACTGCAACCTGGGTCTGAGTGTAGGCAAACAGCAGAGTTCTACCCCAGGGAAAGCAGAGAAATCTCTGCAGACTTCCCTTACCATCTCTGGGGGTGCAGGCTGCTTTCTCCTGATTCTCGCTGCAGGTTCTGAGGTAGATGCTCCTCACTCCACACTCATCCAGGTGCAGAGTTCTCCCACCGCCCCTTCAAGCTGTTGCTGGTGATCTCTGGGCTGCGCCAGGCTGAGCTGGGCTAGCTTGGGCTGCACCACAGCTTTTCTTTCAATTCCCAGTCCTGGTGAAACACACCTTTCCTGTGGAATTTCTAAGTAATCTTGGACTGGGAAAATGGATAACTCTCTTTTTATGGGTTCTGTTCCTCTAAATTTTGGCTAGAACCATCCTTTGTTTTTTAGGGGTTTGGGGGGTTGGAGGTCCTGTGAAATGGCACTTTCACGCAGTCATCTTGGCTCCACCCCTATTCTGTATACTTTTACTCACTTTTTTGGTTCATGTTTGTTTCTTAGACATAGACAGTACATACTTCTGCTATCCTTATCCCAAAATGCTCTACCAAGTCACTTCTAAGTCTTAAAATCTCTAGCTTCCTTTGAAATTCAGTTCAAGTGCCACTGCCTCCATGAAAACTTTCCTGCTTCCCACTCCAAAATTTACTTTTTCATAAATATAGCTATAGATATTGTTTTCTATAACAGACTGCCAGAGGGTATTCATTTTTATCTACAGTACTTAATACTGGCTGATTAATTAAGCCATCTAGAGTTCTCTTCTTTTTTGCCCCTCAAACTAAACTGAACATTTGAAGATTACTCTTAAATGGCTGTTAAACCTGTAACCAGTCATTCAAAAAAGTTTTTTTCTATTAAGAACTAATTTTGTTTTCTCCATGTACTATGACTGCAGCAATGCCAATTTAGAACTAGAAATTTGGGATTCTTGCTGAACTAAAAGCTCAATATAAATTGTGCCAAAAATAGAAATCCATATATTAGGTAAAATAAGTAACAGAAGACAGTGCCATTATACTTTTCTCCAGATCACAACATAAAAACAATTCCATGTATTCAGTTCTGAAAACCATATTTTATAGAATTCATTAAGTTATAGCATATCCAAAGAAGGGTGAAAGGGCAGGCATAAAAATAATATTTTCTTTTTGAACAGGAAATTCCTGTTCAAAATAGATTAAACTATCTGATTTCTGAGAGATTCCTTTAAATTTTGTGATTCTGTGAGTTTGAGATTTTTCTAGGATATTCAGCAAAGATGCATCATAGGCAGTCGGAATGTAGGAATGGAGTTGTGGAGCGAGTTTGGAATGGAAGGAATAAAATTATAAGTTGCCACATAATATTAATTAAAATAATGAGAACTGATCAAAGAGAGGGAAGAGAAGTGCCACTGAAGCCTCAAAAAAATTTGTACATCTTGTATATAAAGACAGTGAAAGGGGGGCAGCGTCAAGATGGTGGAATAATGGCAGGCACCCACCGCACTCTTCCCCTAAACCCTCCAAGTACATTTAAATAATGATTCTAACAAATTATAGACTCAAATTATAACTCAAAAAAACATGGAGCAAAACAATTTAGAAGATCAGCAGGAAAGGTCTTTTGTACAAGGGTGGGAGAGGAATGCAGCACAGCTGAGCAAGCACAGACCAGTCCCCAGCAACCCAAAAACTGGTAGCAGGGTAACTGCATCAGTAGAACCGATGGTGATTTCCAGGCCTCTCAGCCCACAGACACCAAAGACAACTGAGGTCAATGGGAAAGGTCTGTCCCACCTGGGTGAGAGTGAAACACAGTCCAGCGCAGGCCTTAACAACCCAGACCTGGCCCCAGAAAACTAGTAGCAGACCTTGGAAACAACTGAACCAGCACTTAATGCTGCTTCCAGAGTTCTCAGCCAGCAGATAGTAGGTAGGTCAAACAACTGGCCAGAAAGAAATTACAGGGTCTCTTTGATATCCCTAAGGCAATATTCTGTTGTTTTGCCCATGCTTTGATTTGGGATCTAGTTCTGGGTCCCAGTCCCACTGAAAGGAGGGGCAGTAGCACATCAGAGTTTACTGCTGCTACAGGGGAGCTCAGACACTCCTCACATATCTTACAGATCAGAGCACAGGACAGGAGATTAATAAGCACCTCTCCTTAGATCATACCACCTTGGAATAACTGAAAACTTGAAGGTACCCAGAAGAATCTCTGAAAACAGCTGCATAAAAAGCCCTACAAACATGGCACAAAAACATTTCCCCTGCCCCCACTCTGCAAGTAGAGCTCTACTGTAATGAAGAATAAAGATCAAGTTACATAATGGGAAAATGAGCAAACAATGGAAAAAACCCAACCATAGAAAGTTACTACAATGACAAGGAAGATCAAAACAAACTCAGAAGAAGATAACAAAGTCAGAGCTCCTACATCTAACCTCCAAATATATATGGATTTGTCTCAGGCCTTGAAATAGTTCAAAAAAGTATCTTGAAACTGAAGAAAGGCAGAGGAAAAATTGGTAAAAGAAATGAGATGTAACAAAAATCTTGAAAAATAAGTCAATAATTTGATTAAATGAGACACAAATAAAATATTGAAGAAAAATAAAACCTTAAAAACCAAACTATGTCAAATGAAGCTGAAGTGGCTGAGGGGAGGAGCTTAGCTGCAATTTGTGGGGTGGCAGCAAACAGGCCAGAGATGGTGACAGAGTAGAGCAACAAGAATGTGATATTGGAGTTTAGGGATTTCCAGGGTGAATAAGGAAATGGATGTAGCATCAAATGAGGTCAAATCTTTTTTGAAGCAGAATGAGAAAGAAAAGTCACAGTCCAGTGTTCCTTTCACATCCTTAAATATTTCCAATAGGCTCTGGCTGAAAATAACAAGGGACATGGACACCTTTTGAGGAAAACTGGAGTCAAGAAACAGAAGACCACCCTAGAGAAATTCAAACTGGAATGGGAAACCTTCAAGGAAGAGGAGGGCATGGGTGAAGAACTGATTATCCATATTCAAAGATAAGAGTGATATGCTCAAAGAAAAGCTTTTCTGGAGCAAGTAGATTACAGACAGTTTGAAACTGACTGGGACCTCAGGCTGAACATGATGAAGCCTTAACCTTGAAAAAATGCTCTGGCACTTGATTCCTGCTTAGAGTGCAAGCTCAAATTTTTTTGTGTCTGTGAAATCTCTCTTGTCCTAGTCACTAACTGTTTCAAGGAAAGATTAGTTAAATGTTTTCTTTTTCATGTTAAAGCTCAATCGGTATATCTAGATCTCACATGGTATCATTTATTGGATTTTTGTAAGTTTTTACTGTGGGAAAGGGTTCTGGGACTGATAAAGAGGTTGACACCTTCCTTCACAGCATAATGTAATCCAATTCAAGCATAGTCCAGATCTAACAGCTGTCAGTGATGTTTTCCCAGCTTCATTCTGGGACACCAACCTTGGCATGGACACTTAAACTAGGTTTGCTGACTCTCCGCACTTTGTCCCCCTTTTCTTTGTCTCTTCCCATACTCTCAATCCTGTCTCCGTCTTCAAGAATAGGACTTCTTTAGTATAATACATAACTAAAATTATGTTTTAAAGTATTTGTTTGAAAATTGTTACCAAGCATTTTCCTGTTTCCAAAATAAAAAATTTTTCTAGACTCAATCTTGCTACCAAATCTCTTGTCACGCTTGTTTCCCAGAGAATATTTTCAGACTTTCTTTCCCTTCCCTAATGAGAAATGATGACACCTAAACTCAGATGAGTTTCAGAATGTCTCTTGGGAGCAGTCAGAAGGAACAGTATCAGGTGGGATGGGAACGGGAGCAGGGCTGAACCATTCACGATAATAAAAGCATTAAAGCCTTTAAAAAAAATGTCAATGAGAAGAATATTTTAAAAAGCAGAACTGACCAAATGGAAAAAGAGACTCAAAAATTTGCTCAAGAAAAAACCCATAAAAAGTAAAACTGGGAAACATAGTAAATTGGGGGGAAAAAATTTTACAACTAGTATTTCTGACAAAGGACTCATTTCTAAAATATACAAAGAACTGAGTCAATTTTCAAAAAAACAAGCTATTCCCCAACTGACAAATGGTCAACATATATGCAAAGGCAATTCACAGATGAGGACATCAAAGCAATCCATAGTCATATGAAAAATTGCTCTAAATCACTACTTATCAGAGAAATGCAAATTAAAACATCTCTGAGGTACCACCTCACACCTCTCAAACTGGCCAATATGACCAGAAAGAACAATGAGAAGGGATGTGGGAAATCTGGGACACTATTACATTGTTGGTGGAACTGTGAACTTATCCAATCTTTCTGGAGAGTAATTTGGCATTATGCCCAAAGGGCAACAAAAATGTGCATACCCTTTGATCCAGCAATACCACTACTGGATCTATATCCTGATGAGAATATGAAAAAGGGTAAAAACATCACTTGCATAAAAATATTCATAGCAGCCCTGTTTGTGGTGGCAAAGTATTGGAAATCAAGTGAAATGTCCTGGGGAATGGCTTAATAAACTGTGGTATATGTATTTGATGGAACACTACTGTTCTATTAGAAACCAAGAGGGATGGGAATTCAGGGAAGCCTGGAAGGGTTTGCATGAACTGATGTTGAGTGAGATGAGCAGAACCAGAAGACCACTGTATACTCTAACAGCAACATGGGGGTGATGATAAACCTTAATGGACTTGCTCATTCCATCAATGCAACAATCAGGCACAATTTTCAGATATCTGCAATGGAGAACACCATCTGTATCCAGAGAAAGAAATGTGGAGTTTGAACAAAGACCAAAGACTATTACCTTTAATTTAAAAAAAAACAAAAACAAATCATATTATCTTATTATGTAATTTTGCTATCTCTTATACTTTATTTTTCTTCTTGAAAATGATTGAAAAATCTTGACATGATTTCTCTCTCATCACATTCAACTGAGCTCAATGTATTCCATGGAAACAATGTAAAGACTAACAGATTGCCTTCTGTGGAGGTGGGGGGAGGAAAGTGAGATTAGGGGGAAAATTGTAAAATTCAAAATGAATAAATTAATTTTTTTTAAAAAAAGGTAAAACCAAGGTGCGGCTAGGTGGTGTAGTGGATAAAGCACTGGCCTTGGAGTCAGGAGTACCTGGGTTCAAATCCAGTCTCAGACACTTAATAATGACCTAGCTGTGTGGCCTTGGGCAAGCCACTTAACCCCCATTTGCCTTGCAAAAATCTAAAAAAAAAAAAAAAGGTAAAACCAGCTAAATAAAAAAAAAGTTCACTGAAGAAAATAATTACTAAAATGTTAAGAATTAAGCAATTGAAAATGATTTTATGAGAAATCAGAAAATAACAAAATCAAAAGATTAAAAAAAAAAGACAATGTGAAATATCTCACTGGAAAAACAAATGGGCTAGAAAATACACCCAGGAGAGATAATTTAAAAATTACTGGACCACCTTTTAAAAGCCATGATAAAAAAAATAAGAGCTTAAACACTGTATTTCAAGAAATCAACAAAAACTGCCCTGAACCAGAGGGCAAAATAGAAATTGAAAGAATCCTCTACCAATAACTTCCTGAAAACGATCCCAAAATGAAAACTACCAGGAATATTAAAGCTAAATTACAGAGCTTCCAAGTCAAGGATAAAATATTATAAGCATCTAAAAAGAAACAATTCAAGCATCATGAAGCCACAGTCAGAAAAACACAAGTTTAGCAGCTTCTATGTTAAAGGGCTTACAAAACTGATAGTCTGAAATACAAAAGAGCTTGAATTACAACAAAAATCAACTACCCAGCAGGCCTTGGGAACAACTGAACCAATATAATTCTCTTTATTCAGGAGAATGGGGGCTTTCAAACTTTCTCAATAAAAAGATCAGAGTTGAAGGGAAAACTTAATCATAACAAAATAAATAAATAAATAAAACAACCAAACAGGAAAAGGAACTCATAAGTGACTTAATGATATTGAATTGTTCATATTTCTAGATGGAAAGATGTTCATGCTCTCTGAGTATAGACTGAAGCATACTTTTTTTTACTTTATTTTTCTTAAAAATTTTGTTGGGAGGACTATTTTCTTTCACAACAATGACTATTGTGGCAGTGTTTTGCATGACTATATATTTATAACCTATTTCCAAATTTCTTACTTTGAGGGGTGGGCAGGAGGATGAAAGAGAATTTGAAACACAGTTTTAAAAATCAATGTGAAAAATTATTTCTATATATAACTGGGGAAAAATTAAATACTAAATTTAAAAAATAAAGAAAAAAGTTCAAAAATTAAGTGCTGAAGGTAGTGCTTTGTAAAGCATAAAGCACAACATAAATGTTAGCTATTATGCATTTCATTTTTAAAACCTCACTATTAGTATATATATATATATACATATATATATAAAAAACAATATATATATATGCCTCATCTCCTCTACTCTTCAGTGAATAAAACACAGAGATCTAACTACAAATAATTTGTATTTCTATCAAAGCCTAATTTTTCAAATTATAAAAACTTAATAAATGTTTGCTTGAATAAATGAATGAATGCCCTTAAGAAAAAATCTAATCTTTATTAAGTAAGCTGAAAAAGATCCTGGAATGTCTGTTCTTCCTAATTATATGAATGCAATCACTACTATCTAGGTTAAAAAAAACACCATTTCCTTCAGTCAAAATACTGCTTTCAATGGATTCCTTCCAAGTAAGAGAGACAGTTCTGCTATTATCACTCAATCTTTTTCAATATTCATTTAATCTATTTATCCCAATATTCTTCTCATCCTTGTTGACACCACACAATGCAAATCCATGCTCTTCCATATGCATCATTCTTTGGTTTTTACTTTAATCATTTCTTACCATTTTCCTCAGTGATTTAAATATTCAAATTTCTGACAACTCACAACCCTGACCTTAGAATTATCTGAACATCTTAACTCTAATGTCTTTCTATGATTCTCACATTTCAATCACCCAAAAGCATAAGCCTTTTACCTTGTTTGGCTACCATTCATGGATCTGTGATCTCACACTAATTGGTATCATACCACAACCAAGAAATTCTTTGAATGAAGCATATTTCATCGTTTTCAGTCTAAATGAACCTTATTTAAGTATTTCCATAAATCCATTATAATGGGGGCTCCAATATTTTGGATTTCTTGTTCTAAATTTCATGACATTTTATAGGTACCAATGGAACATGGCTGACTTTATGTTATTTATGTCTTTCTTTCAATATATAATCTCTTTCTAAACCCCTTTTCTAGACATACATACTGTTTTGAGAAATCTTTGTTGGTAAAATCATACAGCCTCTTATTTCCACTATGCATCGCGTCATTTTCACTTCAGTGAGAAACTAGGAAGCCTTAAAAGCACTAGAAAATTTTCCAACTGCAACTGGTCCTATTTGCTTCCCCTTCTATTAAATTCTGGGAATAGTTCATCTGCATAGTCTAAAAAAAAATATGTATTTGTTAATCAGCCCTAAAAGCAAATAATTATTACCAAATAATATATCATACCCTGGACAATGGTTTTTCTGTGCATATAATTAAATCTAACGTCAGATTGCACAATGAACTCAATTCAATTCCAAAATTCCATAACCCC
Organism: Macrotis lagotis; assembly: GCF_037893015.1. Classification (NCBI taxonomy): domain Eukaryota; kingdom Metazoa; phylum Chordata; class Mammalia; order Peramelemorphia; family Peramelidae; genus Macrotis; species Macrotis lagotis. The sequence continues at coordinate 217,290,873 of NC_133664.1, read as the reverse complement.
AATTCTTCCTATCTCATCTACCTCCATTAAAAACCTACTAAAACTATTCTCTTCCTCTTTGTAACTCCAAATCAATTGTCTTTTAAGTTTTGCTTGGCCTTAATTCTTTGCTTGTTGATTCCTTAGTACAAAGTTCTACAAAGACATTATCCCACACTTTTACTAAATATCTCCAGTAACCTGTCTACCTTCCTTTTCCCCCATTTCTGATGGAGATCATCTGTCCTTAAACTTAGCACATCTCTTTTCTTATTTCTTTTCCTGTATCTTCTCTTGCCCTTCTTTTTCTCCCATCCTTACCAGATTATCCAATCTTCTTAATTCCATTCCTTTCCACCTCCTTCAAGCAGTATTGTCAGTTATATCTCATCCAGCACTTACATATACAATTCTCTTTCCACTAACCATTTCCCCTCTCCCTAAATGCAAGTTAAAATCTCCTATTTTGATAAAACAAACAAACCCTGCTAACAACCCTACATTACAATTTTGTTTCTTTGCTTTCTATTCTCCCCATATTAAGTAAATCTTTCTTTTGCCTTTTAGCACTTGGAGCCTCTATTCTATTTTTTTCACTTCTTTTTCTATTAACTCTAAAGTCAAATGCTGTAGTAAGCACTAGGATTAAGCAAACAATAAATAAAAAAGACCTGGAGAGAGGAAGATGAAATTCTAGTCTCTAGAGGAGACAAGGACTTATAACTGAGGAAATTGAGGCAACAGAGATATAGTGACTTGTCTAAGATCACAAAAATAGTAACTGAGAACAGACAGATGTAAACTCACATATTCCTGACTCCAGGCCCAGTACTCTATCCACTGCTCCACCTATGGTCTATCAGCAACTAAGGAGATAAGGTGAGGCTTCATGGACAAGGTGGTGACTAAATTGTATCATTAAGGATGGCAGGGGTTCCCTGAGGCAGAAAGAAAAAGGGAAAGCATTCCAGGAATGGTAGACAGACATGGGAGACAGGAGATTGAGCATCATGTGTGAGAAACAAAGAGAAAGCCAGTTGACTGGACTGAAGAGTAGAGAAGGGGATATAGTACATAACTGCCAAATCCAAATAACATAAAATTTTTAATTAGTTTCCCTTCCTTGACTCTTCCCTTGTCCTTCTATACTCTACATGGATATCAAAGTGATATTCCTAAAACACTGGTACAACTATGTGATTCCTCAGATTATAAAGTACTAGCACCTCTGGGATCAAAAACAAAAGCACCTGTGGAATAAAACAACAAAAATATAGCTTAGCAAGGGCTAAGGCTACCACTTATAGGAAACCTTTTTCAGACCCAATTACTAACTAGTACCTCCTTTCTTGCAACTTATCCCAACAAATTCAGTTTGTAAACATTTCATATTTATAACATATATACATTGCTTTCTTATGAAGAAAAGTTTTTTGAAGGAAATACAAAGCACATAGTGGAAGCTAAAAGATGGTTAGTTTACTGATAATAGGAAATATAGAAAATATACTTTAGATGCAAAATAAAAAGAATGACAAAAAAGAAAACAAGTCTAGCAGTTCAGAGTATTAAATACAAATTAATGACATTGAAATTATAAATCTTTACTAAGAATTAAAATTTTTCCTGAAATATGAAAGAAATATTCCATTTTTAAAATGTATATCAACCTAACACTTTGAATTTTTGTGATTTTTTTTTTCCATTTAAGAAAACTGGAGGTTATTGAAAAATAGTGTTAAAAATATACAGGAAAAAAGTGCCCCAGTAAGACAGATCCAGGTCTTTTAGTTACCTCAATACCAATTAATTATGCCTGCCCTGCAAACAGAATGAATGAAGGAGACATTAGTGTATAGATCCCAGATGCTGGCTCATTGTGGGGTCTCTTGCACAAAGAGATCTGTGGCCTTGAAATTTTTTTTCTGAATGCACTGATGTATATACTGTGCCTCTCATACAATAGCTTCAAAGTTGCAAGTGATAGACTCTTGACTGATAACTGTATCTATCATGCATGGACTAACCATTATTATGGATGTTGGTGATATCAAAGTCAGTGTTATTATCCAGATGATGGGCAATGATCTCTAGGATGTTACTACAAACACCATTAAGTAGCTGCTGTTTGCTTTAGATGGTCCTCTAATAGTAACCCCTGTAATTAGAGAAAACCACTTTAATCCCATGGCTCCCTGACACCAGAGTCTTTCTTGATAGCACTGATAACAGCATCAGGAAGACTGTCTCTTCTATGGACAACTTAGTTAATATATTTTCTTTATTTCCTATTATCAGTAAACTAAGCATCTTTTACCTTCCACTATGTGCTTTATATTGCCTTCAAAAAACTTTTCTTCCACATATGAAAGCAATATATACATATTCAAATGTGAAATTTGTGCAAGCTGAATTTATTGAGATAAGTTGCAAGAAGGAAGGTACTAGTTAGTAATTGGGTGATCAGAAAAGGTTTCATATTAGTGGTAGCCTTAGCCCTGGCTAAGCTAATGTTTTTGTTGTTTTATTCCACGGGGATTTTTGCTTTGATCCAAGAGGTGCTGGTACTTTATATTCATGATTTCAGGATAATCATGCATTTTTTTTGTCTTTAGGCAGCCAGTGAAGAAATTATACATCTAATCAATTATTTTTTTGGTTTGAATGAACTACACTTGGTCACTACAGAACATAGCCTATGTAGCAAAATACAAAGTAGGTTATGTCCCCAGTGAGAAGTTCAGATAAGATGACTTAGGCCCCTTACTCTTCTCTAATATGTCTCACAGGATATTCCAGTCTGAATCTAATTCTCCACTGTATAGATTCAGACTTCTGAATTACCTTTTTCAGTTTTCGGTTCTATCTCAATATTCAACAAGGTAATCATAGGAGAGTTCTATTCTTTAACTAAATTTTTATCCAAGCAGCATTTTCTTAAACAAAAATCCTGACACACATCTGGTATATCTTGGGGGCATTCATATTGTACTGCTAGAAGAAATTCTTGGACTGGTGCAAGACAGACTAGAGTGAAAGCACTGTCAAGAACGTTTTCATTAATTATGAAAAGTCAGAGATTCAAAAACTATCAGACCTATGGTTCCAACAATAAATGATGCCAGCTACCAATCTGGCAGCATTATTCCCATGACCTGCTGGCAGCTTCCAGGAAACCAAAGTCTTTGGGTTCCAGGGGAAGTATGGTTATAGGGCTGAGTACAAAGAGCAGTTCAATCTCCTTATTGATAATTAGCTTATCAGGAGACAGGTTAGTTATACCATGGTGTCACAAAGATGTAGCCAAAATTCACCATATTGGTGTTACGTCCATCGTTGCTAGAGTACTGTAAGTGCCTCACTGATATAGGAGGAAATCACATTCATCATAAAGTCAAGGAATCCTGCAGCATCCAGACATCACAAGAAAATCCTGTTGCCTGTCAAATCAGGTCAAGGGGTTAAAAGACTATAAAAAAGGGAGAAGGATGTTCTTGCACAACACTCCTTTCACTATACAAACATAACATGCAGGTCATGTCACCTTGACTATGACAACATGATCCTCTTCAAACACAGAGAATAACTACTACATCTACTAAAATGCTATTCTGCAATATGTTGATATCACTCATCTTGAGTTGCAGCAGGTCATATAGCATCATGATAGCAGCCAATACCTGGTAGCAAAGCTAACTTTATATTTGGAGCTTTGTCATTATGGAACGTTTCTCAAGCAGCTGCCTCTTATTTTTCTTTGTCATTACTCTTCTGAGAAAGGACTCTCTTAATTTGTAGGCTCTTATATACTTCAGGAATTCCCCGTCAGCAAGATATTCAAAGCAACCCCATTAACAACCTGGTCATCATATGATTAGTAGTGTACACTAGAGTTGTTGCTGTGGCATGCACAGCATCAATATGTTTGATTATCATTGGAAATTGTTGCTTTGTCTCTAATGTTGACAGTGAGCTAGTCCACCTGGATTGATGTGAACAGACTTGGTAATTGCTGATCATGCTTACAAGAGATTCCTTGGAAATTGTCTATACCTTACTTCATAAGAATAAATGCTGCTGCTCAAGCCACTAAATATTAGAGTGGAAATACTTTTAGTAGCCCACTTATCACCTTAATCTTTAAACAATCAGAGTCAATCATAGTCTAGCATCTTTACTAGAGTCAACTGGGATGTTGGAGCAGGGTCCTACCTTTGTTTTTTGACAGCTTAAAAAAGTATCATAGCAAAATACTATTATAAATGAATGCACTTATTTCTGAAAAGTATATAATTTAAACACTTTTAATTTTTAAAGCTTTCATTCTAAAAAAAATCAAAAGGTACTACTTTTCAAATAGGCAACTCTAAGCCTTACACAATTACTAAGAGTAGAAAAGAGTACAAGACAGGGAAAGAAGTTACCTTTGTGTCTCATTTGCAAAATGGGGATAACAGTATTATCATAAGGTTGTGAGAAAAAAGCCTTCTGCATACTGTAAATAAATTTAAACTTTTTTACTTACAGATAAGTAAGTAACCTACTTAGATTCAGATGGATTATGATTTATATGAAGTAAGATATTTGGGATCAGAATTTAAGCCTCTAAATTCTCAGTCCATATTATTTCATTACAACACTCTATGTAGCCTTCATTTCTTTGTCATTACAGATATCATTAACAATTCTTTTATTAATAAGAATGCATTAATCAGAAAAAAAAAATTTGTTGTTAAATGGCAAACTTTATCTCCATCTCAAACCTCTTCTTTAAAAACTAATTTACGGCGGCTAGGTGGTGTAGTGGATAGAGCATTGGCCCAGGAGTCAGGAGTACCTGAGTTCAAATCTGGCCTCAGAAATTTAATTACCTAGTTGTGTGGCCTTGGGCAAGCCACTTAACCCCATCTGCCTTGCAAAAACCTAAAAAGAAAAAAAAAACCCTAATTTACCATGGGGGGAAAATGAAAGTCACACCTAAGTGAACACACTATATCTGAGGGCATTAGGGCATTATCTTTTAATGCTAAGTTTCACCTGATAAATTAAGAGTGATTATTAGGAAATCAACAGATGAAAAAATATCACACTACAACAATGAACACAAAAATTTCTGTAGATGATGAACAAAATGCATTTGTGTCATGAGTACAAAGTATTGTTTTAAAGTAAAATATATGGCATTTAAAGGATAAGAATGAAGTTCAAATGACATTAAAAATATTTATGGCATTTACACAAGTTTGCTGAGAGGCATAGTGATGAAGTAGATACAGTTCAGCCTTAGACTCAAGATGTCAGATCCTGCCTCCCTAACATTCTGATTATGTTCCCCTGATCAAGTCATTTAATCTGTTAATGTCTTAGACAAAGCCTTTAAATTATAGAACTAACATTTTTATTTGTACAGGGAGTTTCCTCCCAAAGAAATTTTGAATTGCATTGTAAAATAGTAGCAGCTTAATATTTGCTGAATAGCTAAATACTACCTGTCTTCACAAAAAGGTTGCTTCCTAGAATGCATTGTCATAAACCTTGTAACTAGAGGTAGAAAGAAGACAACAAAAATGGTATATTCCAAGACATGGAATCCCTACCTGAAATAGTTTTGAGATTTACTGCCTTTAATCTTTTCTTCACTTAAGAACTACAGTTCCCCAACTTGCTAGAGTAACTAAGAAATCTGGGTAATGCCTACCTTAGTCTCAGAAATGGATCCCTACTCTCAGCATTTTGTTCAACCCTCCTCTGAAACGGAAGAGTTAATAATTAAATGTTTTAGTTTATACAACTCAAGTCATAAACTTTGTAGTAAAATACGAGTAAACAGTTCAGGCAAAAACACTTCACCCAAAATACATCTGGTCCAACAGTTCAGTTATTTCAGTTATGTCTGGCTCTTCTTGACCCGTTTGGGTTTGCTTTTTTTCTTTTTTCCTTTTTGGCAAAGATACTGGAGCCATGTGACCTTTCCTTCACTAGCTAATTTTACAAATGAGAAAACTGAGACAAAGTTAAGTGACTTGACCAGGATCACACAGCTATTAAGTATAAGGCAAATTTGAACTTAGGAAGATGAATCTTTCTGATTTCAACCCTAGCACTGTACCACCTAGCTATCCAATTCTACAAATGAGAAAGCAGTAAATCAGTTACTTTATTGACAATTTTGATGGATAATTTACCAAAAGACAATTGTCTAAAGATTCTTTTTCAATTAAAAGAATATTTAGGGACAGCTAGGTGGCGCCGTGGTCAGGAAGACCCAAGTTCAAATCCAGCTTCAGACACTTACTAATTACTTAATTGAATGACCTTGGGCAAGTCACTTAACCCCATTGCCTTGCAAAAACCTTAAAAAAAAGAATGTTTATTTCTTTTTTAAAGATAGTTACATAAAAAAAGAATTAATTAGGATAAAGACTACACTCTGTGATTTCATAGTAGAAAAGGAGACAAAAAGGAAGCGGAGAGAATTCCTAAAAGAGAATGCATTTGAATTCAGTAAAGGATTGGTGTGTTTGAAGGAAAAGATTAATGTAAATAAAGGTTATAAAGGTTAGAAGGTGTTTCTAGAGGTATGGCAAGTAGTCAATATAGTTATATGGCAACTAAAATGAAATAAAATTAGAAAGGCAAGTTTAGCTCTGGATGGCAGAAGATTTTGAATGTCTAGTTAAGGAGTTTGAATTTTGTTCATTAGGTCATAGGAAATCAGTTTTAAGTTTTGAATGGTAACATGACCATATCTGTATATAATAAATCTGAAAGAGATCAATTAAATTATAAGAAATTCAGACTGATGTTGAAAGAAAAGAATAAAGTCATTTTCAATTGTTCAGGCAGGGGATAATAAGGTCTTATAAGGCTGGTGGTAATGGAAAGAGCAAAGAAGGAAGTGAGATTATTAGTACATATTATATTGGTAAAAGCAATATAACACCAAAGTTTTAAAAATTTGAATGAATTGGTGATCTCAGTATTAGTGAACTAAAAAAAGGACTAATTTTGGAAGAAAAATATTAAACTTAATTTTTGACAGGCTGGGTTTTAGGTGAGGCATCTAAGTGGTGATGTCCTATAGGGAGTTTATGGTATAACTGTGGACCTGGAGAAGGTCAAGGTTGGAGATAAGATGTGGGATTTGTGTTTAGAGAGATAAATCAGTTAAAGACATGGGAACATACAATAAGCCAAGATTTAAAGGGTATAAAATATAAAAAGAACTATTATCCTTTTATGAAAAATTATCTTTCCAACTCAGTTAACTATATGTCCAGACACTATATTTTTAAAAGGAAGTAATTTTATTTATGCACAGGTCTTTGATAGTATTAGGAAATCAGGTTTATCTTGTTAGCTCCAGGAATACTAGAAGGCCCTTGTGACAAGAAATCTCTAACATTTTAGCATGTTCTTCAGTGCTATGGCATTCAATATATATACTGTTCATATTCTCAAACTAATAATGAAATAAACTTTACTTTCTTCTAATGAAGAACAATAAAATACAGATAAAACTCAGATGTTCTTTTCACTGAGTTTACTGCTAATTAAAGTTCAGACATAGAGGAAATGGCTTTGTTTTTCAAACAGCATCTAGAACTTTGAGGGAATGATTCACTCTAGTCAGATGTTCCAAATAAGAAAGCTTATATATCAATACATATTAATATTTTATTGGAAATTTTTCTGAAAAGTATCATAACACTTTCTACCATATTTTAGGAAGGAACACATCCAAAAAACAGTGATTAGTATGGTGAAGGACCCTCAAAAGTATTCTATAGAAAAATTAATAGGAGAAAACTTTGTCCATGGATGTGGGCAAGGAAGAGAGAGAGGAGGGCAGGAATGGGCTGCATGTTTGTGGAGGGGAATTCAAGGAGCTAGACACGAATAAGTAAGAGCAGGAGGAAAAACATGTAGAGGCCTCACTAGAATCTAAAAAATATGAACACTGATAGGCGAGAACAGGTACGACACAGGTGCTGGGGACAGACATACAGGACCATATTGTGAACGGAAAGAAGACAGTCAGATGGGGACCAGAGGAGGACAAAAGTGTCCACTCAATTCAAACCCCCAATTCAGTGTCAGCGACAGCCTCACTCTGTATCTGTTCTTCTGCTTTCACTTGGAGGTTTATTTATTTGTTTTTGTTGGGGGGGGAGGGCTACTGAATGTTGAGTTGAAAAATAGGAATGAGAAGAAATACAGTATTGTACAAAAAAATTTAACAATGGGGGGGGGAGATGTGGATTTCTTCAAAATTCATGACATTAAAAAAACCCTAGAATTCATGACATAAAGTTGAAGTTAAATAATGAGAATTTACATAAAGCAAGAAGTATATATGTATATGTATATACATATATATATATATACACACATATAGACAGATATAGATATGTCTATGTAGATATATATTATATTTAATATATAACTCTGGTTTTGAAATGTTTGTGCTATGCTATAGATAAACTAATAGTCACAAACATAAATGACTTAACAAAATAATGGACTACTTCAGTGGTAATTTTTAACATATTATGATGTCATGGATGGTAAGTATTTATTCTGTTACTGATATAATTAACTGTGAAACTACAGTCAAATAACTTTACTTCTAAATGCCTCTAACAATTATAAATGACAAACAAATTACCAAAATCCATCAGAGGAAAAAATTTCCACACCAAGAGTTCCTTATACCTATGAATTCCTAGAACCAAACACCCTCCTGGCTACTTAATGATATTAGCTGGCATCCTTTCATTTTAAAACCCTCTTTTTCTCAAATTTTCACACCACCAATTTCTCCAAATGTAAAAAATAGCTTTTAGAAAAATTTAAGGTCATTTTTCAATGCAAAAACTTATTAACTTAATAACAACCAAAGTATGATAGTCAAAGTATTTCCTACTCCACAATTCCCAAATTTTTCTTTCATAATTACAATCACTTTTATACAAGTATTTTCTCCTTACTCCCCCTTTTTTCAAAAGATGAATTTTTTAATTCTGCATTTCTTACAACTTTCTATATTACCTCTTTAATTGATACTTCACCTTCATTTGTTAGGATTACCTTAATAGGAAAATAAGACTGACAAGATTTATTTGTATCCATATTATTAATATATCTTTTATGAACATGTGTAAGCAAAGAAAGACTTAGAAAAAATCCTCTAATCATAAATCTTTATAAAAATATTTCCAAAGTCTACTACAAATGTTTGGCAAAATTTGTATGTCCTTAAGTAATATAATTCAGAGCTACATGTAGCTGTTTGTCCATTCAGAGAACATAAAACTTATTTTATTTACTTTCTCTTCATTGCTATTATTTTCTTTCACTATGTCTAATCTTTAATTGATTCTACCTTTTGCTACTTTCACACCTTTTCTGTATTTTTAATTCTTTTTGAAAACTTCTCTTCCTTTCCTTGAGCTTTTTGACTTCTAGAGGAAAAAGAAAAGGTGACCTTTTATAGACAATTACCAGTCAAAGTGTTCTATCCATTTATGAAGGGAACTAAGTCATTAGAATGTATTATGTTTTAATCACAGAATTTAGAACTGACAGAGAACTGGAAGCTCATCATTTCCTTAAGGCCCCACACTTGGAAAATGAAAAGCTAATGTTCAAATAAGTGATTTGTTTAAAATCAAATGGCTAATTAGAATCTGAGTTAATTTCCTTAAAGTTGAGTATGATTATTGCTACACTGCCCCATTTTGAAGAAGCATGATTGTTGTCACTTAAAACGACAAGGTCCAGAGTAAACTGTCTTTAACATTTTTGATAGTAACTAGTAGGCTAAATTATAATTCTTATGTAGCAAATTGATCAAAACTGATTATTAAAGCATAGAATTCAATTCAATTTTGATCAAGAAGAAGAAGGACCTTCATGGAAAAATAGTTACATTCTTTAAGAGATACAGCAAGCCAACATTTTAACTGCCTCCTCACCCATATGAAGAAAAAAAAAAGGACATAATATTTTTTGCTTATTTCTTTATCTCCACTCATTAATATCAAGTTCTTGCTTTATTTGAAAGCACTTGGGTGCTACATACTCTATATGAGGTGGGGGTTGGAGGGACAGGGACCTAAGGAGGGAGAGAGTAAATAAAAAATAAATAGAACACCATCCTACCCTTAGGGAGAGCTAAGATAAATACATAAATTAGTATAACATTACTATATCATGTGCCAATAGGTGATATCATTTAAAATTGATTTTTCTTTAAACAAGTCAGAATACTACTTAAATCCTTTCAAAGCATTTCACATTTTCATTTGATCCTCACAACAATCATGTCAAGTAGACAGTACAAGCATTATTATTCCCATTTAGCAGATAAGGAAACTGAATTTAAGTGGTAAGTCCATGGTACCACGGTTGGAAAGTGTCAGAAAGGGTATTCTTACCCAGATTTGCTCCTGACCCCAAGTTCAGGCTCTTTCCACAGCACCACACTGTTAGAAAAGATAAAAAGTGCTATTGGAGATAGGAAAGACCACTTTTGGTAGAGGAGAAACGGTAAAGGAGCTAATTTTTGAACTAGGCTACAAAGGATCAGATGGATTTTGAATAATGGAAATTTGCAGGAGGGCTGAAGATGCAGAAAAAGAAGTATAATATAAGGTGGAGAATATGTTCTTGCAACAATCAATATTTTACTTTGCAGGGCCAATATGGTATAAGTAAGGAAATAGTGGAAGACAAGTAATTAGTAGTGAGATAGCAAAGACTAAACTAAGTCATAGGAAATTAATCTTTTGGTGGTACAAAGGATGTATTCAAGGGGCAAGGAAACTGAAAATGGGAAAAACAAATGTAGGCAATCAATAAGGAATTTTAAGAACTTTTCTGGGTATTAAAACTGTATGAGTGTTGTTGACTATCATTCACAAAAAAAGAATTCTATTGCTGAGTAAAAATAGTGTATGCTAGGAGGGCAGCAACTACATTGAAATTTTTGATTTGCACACTGTCCATAGACAAATGTAGAGAAAAGTGTTGAATACAGCAGGTGCTGTAATATAATAGCTAGAAGTAAGTATAAATAAGTGGCAAGAATATAATGAAAGAAGGAATTTTGAAGGCTTTCCTTTTTGAAAGGAGCAGAAGAAAGCATGTACTATATTTGTTTGTATAAATGAAAAGAATGAATAAGATAAACTATTCCTTGAAAACTTATATTTAAAAAGACAATAAAGATTTATGAATTCTTGAAATTATACCTATCTTTGCAACTGATTTTCTATAAATTGTAACTGTAATTTATATCTATAAATCATAACTTCTGTCAAAAATATTCGTCAAAAAATGATGCTATTAATACTTTTTCCATTTACTGTACTGTATTATTATACAATAGAATAACTTCTACAAAGTGAAAACTCTCTTAAAAAAAGATTTATATACTTTAAAGCCCACCTTTTTTCTATTAAATTTAACAAGGATTCACATCAAAATTTTCTCCAAACTTGAACAATAGATTTTTTAAAAACACTGAGGTCATTTTGAGTTATTAACCATAACTAAAATGTGCTATTCAAACCTGTCAAAAAAGTCCTTTTATGCCTCCCAACCCCTAGCCTCCAATTATGATATTTTATTTTTTTCTTTCAGATTACTATCACTTCTAAATCAGAGAGTAATTGCTGCTATTTAATATTTTTGATGGATTAACTTAATAGAAAAACAGATTAACCACTAATACAGGTTCATTTGTATTTATATTATGTATTTTGTGTACATGTATAGTAAACAAAAACTTAGAATAAGTCTTCTAATAATAAACCTTTGTGAAATATTTCAAATGTACACTATGAACATTCAGCAAGACAAAAAAAAAACTGAATGACATAATTTAAGGAAATTCATATTATTCCTGAACAAAAACCAAAAAAAATTGAAAGTTATAAAAATGCTGATATCTCCTCCACTTTTTTCTTTTAATATACAGAAAGAATAGCTGACATAAAAGTCAATGATTAAGAACTAAAATGTAAAATATTTCTTAAAACTATATATACATGTATATGTATATATAGTTATATGTACTCTTGGCATCTACAGTTATAAAAGTAAACACATGTATTATATTATGCTTTCAACACGGAATTTGTATTTCAAAACGCATAATGTATAGTACTTAAAATAATGGCTGGAAAATATGCATTTAATTTTAAATCTTATAGCCATTATAGAAATACGTAATACCTACAGTCAAGAAGTTGTTAATATCACACATCTTCCCATATTTAAATCAATGAAATAAAATTGTAATTTTATACACTTTAAAGTATTTCTACACACACACACACACACACACACACACACACACACATACATACACACACTTTTTTAAAGTTGATTTTGAGTGCAAAATGAATAGAACACCCTAATCTAAATTTAAATAAATGTAATTGGTGTTATTTTCACTAGTAAAAACGATCATGTCAATTACAGTAAAAGTAAGTTTAATATCCTTATTTTCAACACTCATCTGATTAGCAATTATTACGATCAGAAAAAAAATTCTCTCCATCCCCCCAGTTAAACTAGATATGTACCTTGGGGAAGAGACACAGATGCTATAGATTTCAGAAAAGAAGGTTTTCCAAATGATCTTTCAATATTACATTAGTGAAACTATAGAGGACTGTCAACAATTAGATGTATATATTTATCAACTGTGATGATGAGGGTAGTTTACAGCTTTTTCATATGTACATGCTATTAATAATACAATAGGTCATATTCCCTAAAGGCAAACAAACAAGCTCTTATTTTCTTGCTACAACTTAAAGGACTAGAAAAAAGTTAGCAAAATATTTTTTCTAAAATTTTATATTTAGTTAAGACTGAAAAGTCTTAATTACTTATGGGGTGTGTATGTGTATGCTTGTAAAACTATAGCTATAGTTGCAAGTTTCCCCTTAAGTATATATAGTTATATGTACCTGTATGTACCTAGATGTACCTGTATGTACCTATATGTACAATTTATCCTAATAGAATATAAACTCCTTGAGAGAGGGGCAATTTCAATTCTGCCTTTATATTTTTAACTCCTAACTTAAAGTTCTTGATGCTTATTGAAGTTTGATAACACTAGCTTTAAATTCTATTAATAAACCTCATTTCTATTTTTGCAGATTGAATTTTCTCAGAAATCAACATGAACAATAAAATCTGGAGCCTTTATTTCCACTTACTCTATTTCCTTATTTTAAAAATAATTATTCCTTCAACAAAATTCAACAGGAACCTGAATCCACTTTTCCTGAAGGTAAAAATCTAGCAATGTTCTGACACATATTATAAGAAACTATCTGATATTTATGAGATTTGATTACTAGTAACAGTGAAAAATATTTTAACTTTTATGAATTACCTTAACAAAATCTCTATCAGTTTTCTCCTTCCATTCTTCTCCAAATACAGTAGAAAATGATCCTAAAGCTATAAGCATAAAAGATACATTAAGTAAAAAGAAAGTATACATTTTCATTTAAATCCTTACTAATATCCATATGTTTGCAAAAGCTTCAAACAATGAAAGGCCATTTTAAAGTTTCCTATAATTAAAAAAATACTTTCATGGTAAATTATAGTACATTTCATTACTGTAGTGATTGAAGGAAACAATCAAATGGTCTATATTTCATGTACCTGTAACTCTTATGAGCCTAAATAACTACAATTTTTAGTTTTATGGGAAAAATTTATTTAGGGGAATAGTTACAAAGCATTTTGTTTTCACTTATATGGGGAAAAAATATTTAAGTCAAAAGTCAATTCATGGCTATAACAATATGCTATATCTAACAAAATTTTCTAGAAGATTATGTTATCACAACACTTATATCTATGATGTTTTATATCATATTCAGGCATAATTGTTCATGGAATCTGTATCTTAATATAGCCATTTTATCATATGTGGAACATTCATGATAATATCTAGAATTGAACTCTAGTGATAAATCCTCATATAGTTAAGAAACCTCACTTATATAAGTCTAAAAAATCTAAGCAAAATTCATTTGAGTAGTTGTGGGGTAACAGTAGGGGTGAAAGAAGAGTTTCATTTAATAAAATAATTCTTATTTAGAAGATAAACAATTAGCTACAAGTTGGCTGTTGTTTCATTTATTCATCATACTAATAAATACATGTAATGACAAATATTCTTCCCTACCATTTCTTGAAATGAGGGAATTCATAATATTGGTTAAAGAACTGCCAACAAATCAGCAGAATCTGTCTATCTTTAGTTAGGTATTTTCATTTACCTTAAAAATGAGATACTTATATTAGTTATTTAGTAATGAAAGATAATTAAATATTGCTCTTAAAACAACAATAAACGTGACAAATACTGGCAATGTAAAAACTATGCTCTATATGATATAACAGTTAAAAAATAAAAGCCAACACCACATGTAACAATGAAGATTTGATAAAATGCTTTTAGGAACAGAAAAAGTTGAGATTATGTTTTTCATATGTCCTTTAAAAAATAGACTTTAATTCTAAATAACTTCCCCATTGAAATAATCTTAAATTTACATCAAAGCAAGTAATTTTTTAATCCATAAATGTAACAAAAGTATACCTAATAATTAGGTTACATAAAACATTTTCTAACATTACTATTAACATCAATTCTTTTGGGCTACCAGAAGATCATTTTAAGGAATAGACATAACATAATAATAAATAATAATTGGGTTATTGCATTTTTTGAATCAAAACAAGTACTTTGTTCAATAAAGTGGGATTGACATACCAAAAGAAGAAATCATTTTTGTTTTCTTTAAAAAATAAAATAATTTTATTCACTGAGAATTGTCTTCTCAAATTGATGTTTTAAAGTGGATAATATATGAAATATAGATGTTATTTTAAAGATGGAGGATAAATTGCTCAATAGGATTAATGACAGGCAGTCTGGTGTACTGGAAAGAATGCTAGATTTGGTGTCAAGAGACTGGCTTAAATAATGACAATGATTTACTTAGGGATATTGTAGGAAAGTTGTACAATCTATTCAAGGTTCAGTTTCCAAATCTGTAAAATGAGTAGAATAATTGCATTACTTACCTCCCAGAGTTGTTATAGAAAAAACTTAGTACCAAACTATTTATTTTACACATGTAAATATGTGTATTTATACCATCTGTATTATGGATTACCCACACCTTTTATTACATGCAATTCTGATTTAATATCTCATAAAATAAACATTCCACATTAGTCAAAACAATGTGAAATGTCTTTATTTAAGAAGACATTACCTCCACTTTATAAAAGACTAAATTTAAAATCTGATGTTTTGAAAAACTAAACAAAACCCCTTAAAAATCTTAACTTTTTCAAACATCAAAATTTGGGAAAATTAGTTTCTACTGATACCTAAAAAGCCTTGAATGACAATTAAACAGGGACTTCATAAGTTCTTTAAGTACTTCAAAAATTTAAATATAACTATAATTAAGGTTCAAGATATATATGGGGAAAGAAATCTATAACTGAAAATTAAAGGAATATTTATCATGCTTAACCACAAATAAATTTTAACATTTTCTCATTTCAGGAAATAAGCTGTGACAAATGAAAATTGGCTACTATGCAGAAAATAAATGATAAAATCTGTTCTTAGCTGCAAAAGATTCACTGCTAACTATTTATTAGATTGTTCTGCCATACCTTCAACTTAACTATTAAAAGATGATTATAAGTAATTTGTGAAAAACTTCTAAAAATGCACTGAGGAAAATAAAATTTCACTTTCTTAAGTAGATTATACAATAACCAAAAGAATAAAATCACTCTTCTTCAAACATCAATCCTCAGCTACATAAAACTGAATGTATTTTCTTTAGAATATGAAATAATTTCCAATGCAAAGATTAACAGCTAATGAACATTATAAGATTGGTTAAATGTTACAAATTTAGATATTAATAACTGTTACTGGAGAAGTTGCAAAAAAACTAGTTGAGCAGCCTAAGAACCAAGTCACACTTTGGACTTTTCCACATCCTCCTAAAATTATTTAACAATGATATTCTCAGACATTTTCTATATCTATATCTGTATCATCTATCAAAAACCAAGTCCAAGTCAAATTCTAAGTAATCATATATAACAATATATCCCAAATATATACTTACTGAATAAAATTAGATAACAAAATATACTATACACCAGTGATAAACATTGTTATTTCATCAGAAAAATACTTTATCACTAATTAATTAAATACCTTATCAATATCTGATAGCACATTTTTTCGAATTCCTAGTCTATGTCTACAAAAGTTAAACATTCAGATTTTTAAATGAGAAGTTTTATTTATTCCTTCTGTTTTTCCCTACAAAATATTTTTATGATGGCAATTTTATCTTTGAAGAACAACTAATGGTGGTTAAAGTAATTCTGGATACAAATAGTAACATTTTCAGGGAGGAGAGTTCAAAAATTCTATACTACTGCCAATCAGATAATTACAGAGCCATCCTGGTGATAACAATTATTGTCCCAGTTGTCTTGCTAGGTGTTAGGGCAAGAAATATAATTTTATAAACTCTCAGTACAAAACAAATATAAACACTGAGAAATTTATTCTAAGAACCATGGTCAGCCTTCCTTATGAAGAGAAAATTTCATAGTGCATGAAAATGGTTTGCTTTAAAATAAAACAAATACAAAAGCTTACAACTTAAAAATACAAGCATGCCAAACATTTGATAAATCATAATAAGCTCTTTTGGCAGCAAGTTTTTTAAGTGCATTAACTTAAAATTTTGTTAACAAAGTATTTTAGATTCAGATTTTAGATGGTTATAGGAAATTTCTTCAAGATTTTTTCTTTTAAAATATTTAACTGTAATAAACAACTTCAATTTAGGTTATATGATCACTTAGAAAAATGTGGTCATTTCCTAGGTCAAAATAACATAGAATTAAAGATACTGAAAAAATTACTCAATTGATTTTAACATTTCAAGTGCAAACATAAAATAAATTTACTACAATTTTAAAATAATTTGTTGTTACACAACAATTTGTTATTAAAACTCACCACAAAAATTAATTTATAGATACAAAAGAAATATCTGTCATTAAAACACCAAAGGACTTGATGTCAGAAATGTGAGATAACTTTTCCAACTTAATGCATCTTTTATAGGTTAATACCTATGAAAAATGAAAAATTCACCTTTTCTTACTGATCACTCCCTTATTCTTACCTTGATAAATACAATAAATTCAATTTAAAACTTACTGTCGTCAAACACCCCAGCATTAGCAAGTAATAAAGTGATGATTTTAGGGTCTTTTTCAAGCTGCATGACGTGCTTGCTTTCATTTGACAGAAGAGTGCATACATTGATAGCAAAGTCCACTTCATTTGGGAGTCCAGATAACAGGGAAAGCACCAATTT
The DNA here is from genome assembly GCF_037893015.1 of Macrotis lagotis. NCBI lineage: Eukaryota > Metazoa > Chordata > Mammalia > Peramelemorphia > Peramelidae > Macrotis > Macrotis lagotis. The sequence goes on along the minus strand of NC_133664.1, from coordinate 217,273,417 downwards.
ATTATAATCATTTGGCGAATTGAAGTCCATAGATAGCCCATAGCTCTGACGAAGGTAATCTACCAACGATATAAAATAGTAGGAAAAAAAAGAAATGAATTACTCATCCGTCTCACAGATAAACTACACTTCATAACTCCCCAAATATTATCTGTAACTAATAAATTTGAGTAATTCTTTTTTAAAGAAAATAAAGAGGTCAAACTTTGTTTAAAAACATTAACTAGATAGAACTGTATGGGTTCAAATCTATATATTTTTAAAGTTCATCTTACTTATCTAAGATTATGTTATCATTCATACATGATTTCATCAGCATAAGTATTCCCTCCAATGACAGATATCAATATATCTATTCAAGTAGATGTTTTGGAAGAACAGTAGAAGGCCCACAAACTCACCGTGTAGCAGCCAACTAACTGGTGATGATACTTTCTGAAATAATCTAGGCAAACCATTTTGAAACACTGTTTTTCACTATACTGTATTGAGGCTTTCCAGGTTAAGATCTGGCACGGAATTTGAGAACTTCAAGTCACTACCATATATCATTATTAAACTACAGAAAAATGTATATTCATTAAAGGATATTGTTTATATTTGGGGGAATTTAAGCTTTACTGAGCCATGATTCCAAATGTATATACATTGTTCACTTTAATACAGAATAATTTTATAGTCTAAGTTTATTCACATAAACTAAACACATTTACTTGGAAGTGTTTCTTATAATAGTTATTTAATAACAGAACTCCTAAAGCTAATAAATCTATAACCAAAGGTATAGTGCCCCTGAATCTGTGAGTTTAACAAAAAGATTTAATGTTTGTAAATAAATATTTGCTACTTATGGAATCTCCCTAAATTTATGGAATATTTGATTATTTTATAAAAACTCCTCAACTTTAGTTTAAAAAGTCTTATTGGGGCAGCTAGGTGGCACAGTGGATAGAGCACCAGCCCTGGAGTCAGGAGTACCTGAGTTCAAATCCGGCCTCAGACACTTAATAATTACCTAGCTGTGTGGCCGTAGGCAAGCCATTTAACCCCATTGCTTTGCAAAAAACAAAACAAAAACAAAAACAAAAAAACCCATTTAAAAAAAATCTTATTGCCAGGTCCTGTCCCTAAGCAAAATCTTGCACAGGAGAAAGAAGAGCATGGGTAGTGGAACATGGACACAATAAAGTGAAGGGATCTGGGAGGGAAGAAAATGAGAAAGAGAAAAAGAAGAAATAAAGGAGGAAGAATAAGATTGAGGTGAAGAAAAAGGAAAGGAAGAAAAGAAATAGTGAAAGAAAGGAGGGGAAAAAGAAGAGAAGGAAGGAAAGATAACAAAAGCAAATTAAAATATACTTTAGAAGCATCTGGATGGCAAAATTAAAAAAAAAATTTGACTGAAAGATGAATAAAGATCTACCATCACAAAACATCATGCAAAATAGGTAAGCAATTTCGTTTTTGAAGTATAGACTTATAAGACTTCCACCCTGAACCTAGAAAAAAGTTCTGAGAATGTCTCCAGTGACAAATTTATAAAGTTATGTATTATAACAAAGTAATAAATGATGAGTCTTCAAAAAAAAGCTGATTGTATAAAATCAAGTCAAATTTCTTAAACTTGAATAAAAAAACCCTTATGGAAGCCCTGAATAGCAACAATAGAAATATTCCAAAAGATAAACTGGATAAACAGATTTAAATGTAGAATGAGATTCTACTTAAACACAGACCAAACATGAATTCATAACAGGAAACCAAATATGGTGAAGATTTCTTTCTAATAGCATTCTATATATTAGTATGATTGCTAAAGGGTGCCTCTTGGAAAAATTTTATCAGCAAATGCAAAATATGAATTTAAAAGTTCTTTCCTGTTACTGAAAAATAAGATATGAGATACTAAATAAAAACTTGTCACATTTAATATGGTTCTCTTTTAGGGAGCTGAAATCTAAAATTTCATTAGTGTAGAGAGCTCTCTGGTGAAAGAAACAGACTCTACTGTTAAGTAACTACATCAATTCATATATTAACAATTTGCCAAAGCCTTCATTAATATTGAAATATATGAATTTCTTTCATTATCCAGAGTTTGGGAAAGACTAGGGTTACCATGATAGGCGAGGAAAATGTCAGTTTTCTGAAGATAATTAATTTACTAAGAGGGAGTAATTACAATTTATTTTTGTAGGCAATTCTGAGATTTTTCTCCAGCTCTATACTTAAAAGTTGTTTTGATGTATTCTTCTCTAACTAAGGCAGATCAGCTGAGCATAGTGTAATTTGCTTTTTTTACTCAGTTTAAAGCAAAACAGCTATTTTTTTTTTCAGGAAAACTTTTCTGTTTGATTTCTAAGACCATGAGATAAATCATTTTTTCTATAAATATTGAATGATTATAGTGGATATAGTCTTTATCAATACAGAGTCTTTGTGGGAAACCATGCCCTGCCCCCCCAAACCTGCTGACACTACAATTTCTTAGACTTACTATGTTCACAGAGGTTGAAATATAGAATAGACAAATGAAATATCTTGAGAGAAAAAAAACATTAATTTGAGATTTTAAAAATTAATTTTTAAAGTCATTTTTTTTAACCATTTTCTAGGATTAATTTGTTCTGGACACTAACAAATACAAAGAAAATCCGATCAATTACCCTCTCTGGGTCTTGCTTTTCTTGTACATAAAAAGGCCTAGTGTTAAAGGATTTATCAGGTATCTTCCATCTCTAAAATCCTATAACTTTAAGTAACCAATTTGAAATTTTTGACTTTTGACTTTTACAATCTCTTTTCTGAAGAAGCTATCAATAATCAGAGTCTAAAAGGATTGTAACATGAGTTATTATATAAATAATAATATGACTATTAGTTATATAGGACTATAACTTTAGCTATAACATTAGGTAACAGAAGTAGGAATGAGAAGAGGGAGAGACAGAGGTATAAAATGGTAAAAGATAAAAATAACTTAAACACAATACCCAAATATATTCACAACAGATGTGACCTAAAAAATTTTTAGATCATCAAGTACCCACTAAAAGTTATTACTGAGAAAATATTTCCAAGGGATCTTTTTAGAATCATATCATATCAATTTATGATGTTTAATTATAACAATTTATTACTACTAATAATAGTAAGCTATCTCCTTAAATCATACCTTAAGTTTTGCAAAACACTTTATATGTTATATCAATTAGTTCTCAAAACAACACTGAGAGGTAGGTACAAGTAATAAGAAAACAGATTTACACATTGCTAGGAAGTATCTCAGACAGGATTTGAACCTAAATCTTAGAGATTAGCCACCTAAAATTTTTATATTAACAATCTTATAAATTAATCAGAATTATAATAGGCAATTTAACAATTGCTTTGATAGATTTTTCCTAAAATTTCAGGGGATTTCCAATAAGGAACTCATAGATCATTAACTTTTATATAATTCAGAATCTAAAAGAGTAGATTGAAGCATTAAAAAAATTAAGCAGCTTGCCTAAGAGCAATTTGAAATCAAGTATTCTTTAATAAAAGGCCATTCCTCTATCAATGAATGAGAAAATCAACAGACATATATTAATTACTAAATACTGAAGGTACAAAGAAAAGTAGTAAAAATAATCCCTGCCCCCATAGGAACTTAAATTCTGGGTCTAATAAGCTTTTTTCTCCCAAAATGGTTGAAGAATATAAAATGAGATTATGGTTGTAAAGAAAGCTTTAACACAGTGCCTATCTCAAAAAAGGTGCTAGATAATGATTAACAGTAATGACTATCATTATAATTACTATTGATGATGATGTTTTTATAGTCTTCCTTTTCCAAAGAAGACCAAGACCATAGGGGGAAAATGATGCCATGACATGCATGAGAATTGGATTTGAGTGAGGAGGTACCATGCTAAGTCACCAGACTCACTTTCTCCTCTGGAGCCATCTGGGTCCAGAGGTCAGATACGATTTAGGACAACTGGAGATACGACATTTACTGTTACAATAGTAGACAACATATCAAAAAATAGGCACATAGGCTAGCCTCAAAGTCTTGGTGCAGTTTTAAGTCTTAATAACTTAAAACTATCATAAGAATGCTGGGATAGCTTAGATACAAGATACAAATAAGTGCCTTAATTTTTTATCAAATTAACTGCTTCATTTATTCAAAAGAATACAGGTAAATTTTTAAAAACTGCTCAATTATACCCTCTATTATAATGTCTATTATAACTTTATAATGAGTTTACACTATTTTCCTTAGCACCAAATAATGAATAGAATCAAAAGTTAGCTTTATATAGAAGTTCCTTTCTAAATAATTAACTTCAAGACTATAACTGTAGTGAAATATCTTGATTTCCTCTAGAAATAGTAAGTTAATGCTGTTTATTCAGATTCAACTCATACTATCATTAGTAAAATCTGATATGACATAGTCTGTTTAAAATATATGTATATGTATAATCATCAAGGTAGTCTCTGAAAAAATTTTAAGTAGATTTATTCATCTAAGAGAAGGGATCCCTTCCAAGTAGTACCTCGAATCACAGAACTTCATCTACTGTTGTTATTTTGTCATTGCTATCTTTACATCCAAATGGTGTCTTTCTCCTTCTAGGTTGTCTGTCCTTTTTCTCCCCAGAATAAGAAATTTTATGTTTATTCCTTGTTAGTTGCAGTTAGATTAGATTAGTTAGAACTATCTTGGGGACTTTCTTGTTATTCTTGATTGTAAAAACTGAAGATAACAATGCCATATAGCATATCTATCTTAAATTTCTGTAATCTGGAGTGTATACAGACAAGTATAATCAGCTTGTTTGCTTTTTTCTAAGAGTGCTTCAAAGTCTCTCTTTGATTGAAGGTGGGTCATTTTTCATTGATGATTATTAAGTTCAGGTTTACAGAATACATCAGCTTGTGTTTAATCTTGGAATCTTGCTTTAATCTTGCTTTATCAAACACATTCTTCTCTCTTATAGCATTTTGTGGATACAGAATAATATCCTAATATTCAAATTTTCTCTCCTTTTACATGAAGGCCTTTTTCCTGGTATCTTACATAATTTGTCTTGGAACTGGACCTATAGGGTTCTTCCCCCCAGTTGGGAAACTATGGATTCTTTTGATTGGCCCTGTTTCCTATGATAAGATGTTCTGGGCAGTTTTCTAAACATTATGGCATACAAGTTCTTTGATTTGTTGTGTTCTTCTGAGGCACCTATGATCCTTAAAATGTCTTTACACACCCTTTCTTTGAGATTAATATATTTTACTTGTATAGAGACCATATGTTCTTTTATTGTTATTGCTAAAAAGCTTCACTTCTGTATATGTGTGATCCCAATCAACTATTCTCTTTTGCTTCTTTGGAGAGACTTAGCACCATGGATTCAAATTTTCCTATTCTGTCGATGATTTCTGCTATGGAGACCATAAATTTTGCTCTCGTATTCAGGAATAATCAGCTGTAGGTTTAAAGCTCTCTTTGGAATCCATAAGGTCCTCCGCCTCATCAATTACTATTTCAATTTCTTTTGTTTTGTAATATTTATTCAGAGATGTTTAAACTCCTTTAAATGTCCTAATAGTCATTATATGCTTATACACAAGATTTTTAACTAAGTTTTATTCCTTCCAATGTTTTTTGCTAATTTTCATGTTTTTTTCCTTATATTCCTCCATTGCCCACTTTTGCCTTCTTCTTTGATGACAAAAAGCTTGGAAAAAGGGAAAAGGGATAAAGGGAAATCCATTTGTCATTATCTTGAGTACTCGCCCCAAGGGACTTCTGGGTAGACTTAACTGGTCCCAGCTGGATGTCAGACTACTTTATTTGGACCAGATACAGCCCCAATATATGCTGGCATCTATTTTCTCTTTTGTAAATGTCTGGCTTAGTGCTATTAGAGCAGCATGCTATGTCAGACAAAGTTCAACTCTGCTTTCCTATATTTCTACATCCTCTACATAAAAGATTTGGAGTACGCAGAATTGCACTCTGCTGTTTGTTGCCCCAGAATAGTATGTTAATAGCAGGTGAAGAATGTGCTGACAAAGACTGAAGGACCTACAAAGTTCTGTGTAGCCTACAAAATAAGTCTAGGGATTAGGTTTCCTCTCCCAACAAAGCACAGCAGCTAGTAGCAATGGAGTATTAATTGAAGAAGTTAGGGAATTAGCCCTCTCTATTTTAAAACCTTCTTCCATATAAACTACTCAAAATATTTTCTTAGAGAAAATATCAAATCTTCTCCTTTGTTCATCATATGACCCAGAAGTCCAAATCACATAAGGTCCTTCGTCTTAGAATTGACTCTAGTCAATTTCTAGTGTTATATCATTTTTAGCTTATGATTAAAAATATATTTATTTTAAATCCTCTTGGGCCAATGGAACCTTCTACAAGGGAGAAGATGATATGGGGAAACAATATATAAGCAGACACCAAAATGGGAAATTGTTCCTTACTACCAGCTCCCACAGTCTGTCAGGATGGTCAACTCAACCCTATTTGTTTGCTATTGCTGCTGACACACTCTTCACTTGCCATTACCATACCTTCTTCACTGAAGTTTCTATGGAGAGAAGTTTTATGACAGAAAGGTTACAAATAAACTAAACACTAAGGTGGAAATGAAAAGGTTCAATAGGCATACAAAGTTTTGTCTGAAATATAAGCATTAACCAGAAGTTTACCTGAATCATCTCTCTAGTAAACATGGGAAGCAGTCCCTTCCACTCCTATCCCAAATATTTCATTTTAGAGCTTGTAATATTATTCATCTCATTATTTCTGGTCTTGAATATATATTTACATGTCTCACTGGGCCTTAAGGGCAGCTAGGTACCATAGTGGATAAAGCACTGGCCCTGGAATGAGGAGTAGCTGGTCTCAGACACTTAATAATTGCCTAGTTGTGTGGCCTTGGGCAAGCCACTTAACCCCGTTTGCCTTGAAAAAAACCTAAAATAAATAAATAAATGAATGAATAAATAAATAAAATAAAATAAAATAAAATAAAATAAAATAAAATAAAATAAAATAAAATAAAGGTGCCATTAAGTTACCTTTAGATTTAATATGAGTCTCTGGATGTGGCTCAATAAACATTTAAACCTAAAAAAAAAATTCAAATCCTGGAATTAAGCTTTTTAAACTTATTTTTCAATGTGCTGATGAAATAACAAAAGAAATCTAGAATAATCATAGTGTTGAAAGAAAGCTTAAAGGCAATCTTGTCCAACATCCAATGATTATAGAACTCCCTGGTGAAAGGTCTGTGTGAACTCTTAGGTAGTGTATTAGAAAATTATTCTTTCTATTAAATTAAATCTACATTTTTTTCCTCCTACCTATAAGTTCTAATTCTGTCCTCTAGGATCACAAGCATTCAAGAGAAGAGATTTTGTTTGCCCTTGGGCCAAGACTAGATAGTTCTTCATAAAGGTCATAACCATTAGAGATGATTTTTCTTCAGTTTTGCTTGAATGTGAAAACTGAATGTAATATGTAGTGAACTGATGCTTTATGACATCAAACTCTCTCAGCTCCTTTCTTCTACTATTCAAATACAATAAAATCAATTACCCTCTCTGCCTCTTCAAATCACAAAGAAATCTCAATCTCCCTCCAAATTACAAAATAGAAATCTTAATCTCTCTTCAAATGACAAAGGAGAGATCTCAATCCCCACTCCTCATTAAATTCAAAGCTTCTACTTCCATCATACCTCTCTCACCTCTTAAAGGCTCTTTCTCCAATTGGCTACTATTTTGAACCTTTAATATGCTGCTCACCACTAACTTCTTCAATACTAAATGCTCTTTCCTCATTTAGCTTCTGAGGCATCATACTTTCCTGGTTTTCATTATATTTCTTCAGGTACTCCTATATTTGCATTTAATTTTCTTTTCTTAAAGTGAGTATGCTCTAAAAGTTCCATTATTAAACCTTTACTTGCTAAGCTTTCCCCTTTGGCAATGTCATTCCTATGAATTCAAACTATCTATGCAAATGACACCTAAATCTTTATCTCCAACTGAGGACATTTCTCTAATCACACATGAGTTATATGTGTTAAAAGTACATCATCTAGATGTCTCATTTTGCGTTTTAAATTCAACAAGTGTATAATCACTATCTTTCCTAAACCTGTATTTCATTGTGACTCTACTTTCTATCAGTATTATGAATGTTCACCTAGACTTCTAAAAACTTCCATGGGATTGTCTTTGACTCTCCAAGACCACTCATATTCAAAAAGAGAGAAAATCCTACTGATGCCAAAATTACATCATTCATCACAGCAGTCCCTTCCTCTACAGTTCCTAAACTAACCTATTACAGGGCATTACCACTCATTCCTTTTCTTTTGTTAACTTCCATTAGTTCAAAAATCTTGAGCTACATCTACTCTTTGTCAAGTAAATAGCAAACTCAACTGACATTCAATACCTCCAATATTCTGGAACTACTTTACCACTTATCTAGTCTAATTTCATAATAATCTGTTCTAGATATTCTCTAGTCTAGTCAAACTGCATTACTATATTCAATGAGTATGACCTACAATTACCCATTCTGGTGCCTTTGTTGACATTGTTTCCCTACACCAATCATATATTCTTCCTTACTCCTTTATGCTTCAATTCCTTATTATCCTATAAAACCCAACTCAAACACTGTCTTCCTCCATCACTAATGGTCTTTGCTAAATCCTGTTGATTTTACTGTGTGTAAGATATATGTAATTTTGTGTATTATGGTTACCTCTGCTTGACTGTATAAATTTATAAACTCAAAAAGAACAGGGACCAATATTTAAATGAACTTTGCATTTCCCCAGGGCATAGAACACTTTGCTCAAACAGACACTTAATATATTTGAATAAAGGAAAGTTTAGATTAAAAACCTGAGAAAGGCTAGAAAATATACAATTTGGAAAGCAAATAGCTGCAAATAATACAAGAATATTAGAAATATTCGGTATCTTTGTAATATGTAAAAAATTAGTGCTGTTGCCTACTTTGTAAAAATCTAGTACATTGTGTGATAATGAAAATAATTAAAATAATTGGAAGGAATAGTTGATTCATTTAAAAAAGAGAACTTGAAAGAAAAACATAGTGGGAGGGGTGATCAGATGTGAACACTTAAGACTTGGGACAACAGAATGACAGGGGACAGAGGTCTACAATTTTTGAATCATGGCAACTGAAGGCAGTAAACAAAGCCTACAACTTTCAATTTTTTTTCTAGTTTCCAAAAGGATAAAGCTGCTAAAGCTTCTAAACTATTGAGTTTCAAACGTATTTTCCCTTAAGTATTTTTAGAGATATATATTATTCTATGACAATCATTTTCTTATCAATTCTTTATCACTACAAATGTATGTGAATTATGGGAGAAGAGGGTAGAAGGGAAAAGAAACTGATGAAACTGTCTCTGAAAGAAGAAACTTAACACAGAAAAATATCAACAGATCTTTTGGAAATGCAAAAGTAGAGAAAATGCTACATTCATTTGAATACACTGAAGTCTTACTACAATGCTTTTAGGTTTAAAAAAGTACTTTTAAATATATAATGAAGTTCAGGATTTAAAATAAAATAAAGATATTTAAGCAAAACTATTTTACATCAAATTCCTCTATATGATTTCTATAATGCTAGAAAGAATATCAAGACATGGACAATTCTCAACAACAAAAATTCCAACATTTTGTTCTGAAAGTTTATTAGAAAGTGGGCTATTTGGAATTTAGAAAATGCTTACTAATGTCCCCAATTCTTTTTACATTAAATCCTCTGCCCCCCCCCAAAAAATGAAGCAGAGATCTCAAGAGCTATTAAAGAAGCATTAAATAAGACTATTTTTCTTAGTATTCACCCAAGGCAAAAGGATTATGAGGTAGTAAGAGCACAGTCAAAAACTGAAAGTAGTGAGATGGCTCAGAAAAGCAGAGATGGGTATCTAGTATTCAGAAGAAAAATCCAATTAAAACAGACAACTACATTAGGGGAAAAAAAAAGAAGTGATAGAGGAAGAAAAGGCCAACTTAGCTACCCAAGTGAAAGTAGGCAAACCATGCTTTATGTAAAGGGGAACGACAGTAGGGGAACTGATCCCTGTTAGATCTTAGCTTCAAGAGGGAAGTAGCTAAGGAGAGCCCAATGAAAGTTCTGTGAGCAGGATGATTAGGGGAAAGCATATTTCTTAACTCCCAAAATTGCTCAAAAAAGAAGAGGCAAATAAACTTTTGATGTGGCATTCATACATACATACACTTAAAATGTAGGGCTGATATAATGGAATGATATGTAATTAGAAAACTTAGGTTGGAATCCCAGTTCCGCCACTTTGGAGAAATAAGGCTTTGTGCAAGTAAAAAAAGCTTTTCTTTCTACACCTCTGTTTTCTTATCTAAAAAGTAGTTGTATTAACTCATTGAGTAGTTTTGAGGAACAATGAATTGTAATTTTGTAAAGTGCTACAGAAATATAAACTATTATAATAAAGTTCCACTAAACTCATTTCTATCAATATACTATCAACAAAAAAATAGGATTCTTAGAAACTTTGACCATATAGGTATATATGAGGTATATATATACCATATGTGGTATATATATCTAGAAGATTACATGTACCTAAAATCTTCATGCAAAATACAGTAATGCATTACATATGCTACTGTAACATTTTTCTTGCTGATATTGTTTACCTGACACACTGTGTTGCTGGTAATTATAGGAAGATGGAATTGCACCAATAGGAAGTTGAGGCTTTGGATTGCCTGGTGGTACCTCATCATCATCTTCCCCAAAGTGATGAACTTTCTCGTACTTTTCTAAATAACTGAAATGGGAAAAGAAAGAGTTAAAATATTGTACATTTCTAGTGTTTTATTTGTTTAGTTCCTTTCCTATAGCTTCTATTCTTCTCTCATCAATTCTCTCCCCCCCCAAAAAAGAATTAAAGCTTTCTATATTAGAAGAGAAAAATCTGGCATAAAAATGTTAAATAGTGAAAACATTTTTAAAAATTCTGTTACCAAAAACTTTTTAAACAGTTAGGTAAGAAGGAAAATAAAGATTAAAGATACTATCATATGTACATTTTATTAATATATAATGAATCAAAAGATCAAGATGGATAGATACAAAATCTTAAATCAAGAAATATAAATTCCACACACACATTTCAACTATTTTTTATATTATTAAACTATAATCACTAACCCACTGAATACACTGACTTGAAATTTTCTTTCTAAAAATTCTGGTTTAAAACTATGTTCACCCTATGAATAACTTTTTCCCTGTTGTTAAGAATCAAATTTCAAACCAAACAAGTTACCAAAAAATTATTTTACAGAGCTAGAAAAAAACAAAATTCAAGAAACAAAAGGTCAAGAATAACAAGGAATTAATGAAAAATGCAAAGTCTAGTTATACCAGATCTAAAACTATATTATAGAACAGCAAGCATCAAAACTTCTGGATCAATGGAACAGATTAGATACAAAAGAAATAGAAATAAATGACTACAGTAATCTATTGTTTAATAAACCCAAATGGAGGGGCAGCTAGGTGGCACAGTGAATAGAGCACAGAGTACCTGAGTTCAAATCCAGCCTCCAACACATAATAATTACCTAGCTGTTGTAGCCTTGGACAAGCCACTTAACCCCATTGCCTTTGCCTTGCAAAATCCAAATAAATAAACAAACAAACCCAAATGGATACAGGATTAGGCAATAAAGGATGACACCATAAGCCATAGAATAGTTTTATCTGTAAGATTTAAAGAGAGGGGGGAAAAAAGATTTAAGGAGGGGGAGAAGAATATGACCAAGCAAGAAACAAAGAGCATTATAAAATGCAAAATGAATAATTTTATAACATTAAATTAAAAAGTTTATGCACAAATAAAACCAATGCAACCAAGACTAGAAGGAATGCAGAAAGCTGGCAAACAATTTTCACAGCTGCTGTTTCTAATAAAGGACTCATATTTAAAATGAAGAACTGAGTCAAATTTATAAGAATACAATTCATTTCCAATTAATAAATTTAAAGAATTTAAATAGGCAGTTTTCAGATGAAGAAATTAAAGCTATCTATAGTCATGAAAAAATCATTATTGATTAAAGAAATATGAATTAAAACAATTCTGCGGTATCACCTCACACCTATCAGATTGGCTAAAATGACAAAAAAGGAAAATGATCAATATTGGACAGGATGTGGAAAAACTTGTTGGAGAGGATGTGGAAAAACTGAGACACTAATGCACTGATGGACTTGTTCTGGAGAGCAATTTGGAGCTATGCCCAAAGGTCAATAAAAACTGTGCATAACCTTCAATGCAGCAATACCACCATTACATCTGTATCTCAAAGAGATCATTGAAAAAGGGGGAAAGATGCTTATGAACCAAAAATATTTATAGGAGCTCTTTTTGTTGTAGCTAAGAATTGGAAATTGAGACGATGCCTATCAATTCGGGGAATAGCTGAACAAACAGGTTAGTATTATTGTTCCCAGCAATTTGTCTTCAGAAAATCCTGAAGACTTGCAAGATCATACAGATGCTGAGTAAAATGAGCAGAACCAGGAGAACATTCTACACATTATGTGATGATTAATTATACTGAACTTAGCTTCTAGCAGAAGCTCAGTGATCAAGGACAGCAATAAAAGATTTGTGATGGAAATACTATCCACATCCAGGGGGGAAAAACACTGTGGAATCTAAATACAGACCAAAGCACACTATTTTCAAGTTTTTAATTTGTTTTATATTTTTTCTTTCTTATGCTTTCCCTTTTAGTTTTAATTTTTCTTTCACAACATGACTAAATGGAAATTAAACATGATTGTATATGTATAATCTACATGAAATTACTCACAGTTATTGGGAGAGAGGAGGAAAGGGAGAAGGTAGAAAAATGTGGAATTCTAAATTTTACAGTAAGATGATAGCTGAAAACTCTTTGTATGTAATTTGAAAAAATAAAATATTTTTTAAAAATCCTATCTGGCTTTAGGGTATGATCCTTGTAGTATATTAGTGTAATCTCCTTGCTAGCATTTTATTTAAAATTTTTGTATTCATTTGGAAAATGGGTCTAGGGATGGCTAGGTGGTGCAGTGGCTACAGCACCGGCCCTGGAGTCAGGAGTACCTGAGTTCAAATCCAACCTCAGACACTTATTACCTAGCTGTGTGGCCTTGGGCAAGCCACTTAACCCCATTGCCTTGCCAAAATCTAAAAAACAAAACAAAACAAAAAAAGATCTATTATATAAAAATGTTATGCAAAAAATTAAAATAATTATAATAATAATTAGGTAGAACTCTTTCTTAACCTATTTTTCCAAATAGTTTATATAGTATTGGAATTGTTGTTTAGATCTAGGGTACAATTCACTTTTGAATTCATCTGGTGTTGGGGATTTTTCCTTAGAGAATTCAATCATGGCTTGTTCTATTTCTTTTTCAAAGATAGAGTTATTTAAATATTCTATTTCCACATTTATTAACCTGGGTGAACATTCGTCCAATTCAATCGATATCAGATTAATTAGCATACAATTAAACAAACTATTTTCTAATTGCTGCTTTAATTTCATTTATTGGTAAATTCACCTTTTTCACATTTGAAACTGGTAATTGAGTTTTTTTGAAATCAAAGTAATCAATGGTTTATTTTATTGGATTTGTTATTAAAACCAGTTCAGAACTCATTATTTTCCTTCAATTTTATTATGCTCTCCTTTGATTTTTAAGATTTCCAATTTGATATTTAATATCCGATTTTTGATTTGTTCTTTCTGAATTTCTTTTTTATTTCAATGTTCAATTCATTGATCTGTTCTTTATTTATGTAAACATTTAGAGATATAAATTTCCCCCTAAGTACAGCTTGGCTGCATCCCATAAATTGTAGTATGGTGTCTCATTGTTGTCATTTGACTTCTATGTTCTTTGACTCACTCATTCTGTAAGATTAGATTGTATGGTTTCCAATTAATTTTCAGTTGACATTTGCATGGCACTTGATGGATTTTTATTGCTCTATGGTCTGAAAAGATTTTTGTATCCTAATATATTTGCTCAATTTTTGATGTAGGTGCCACATAGAAATGACTTTTTCTCATACTTCTGGAGAAAACTGAATGGAGATACAGACATCATATCTAACTTTTCTAAAATACTATTCCTCTTCTTAACTTTTTTCTTGTTTATTTTATGGTTAGAGTTATCTAGTTCTGAAAGAAAGTTGAGATCCTTCCCAGGTGTAGCTATCTATTCCTCTAGTCACCAATTAACTTCTTTAAAAACCTGGGTGCTATTTAATGCCATTTGACACAAATATGTTTAGTAATAGTAATTGCTTCATTGTACATAGTATGATGCAGTTTCTTTCCTTATTGCTTTTCTTCATTTTTTATTCTTTTGATTTTGTTTGATTGAGTCCTGTGTCTCATGAAGCCATTAGCTTCTACTCACCGAATTATAATTTTTAAGGATTTTCTTCAACTTTTGCACTTTTCTTTTTCCTTTAGCCAAATGGACTTCTTAAGGAATTGCTTTCTTCAATTAAGTTTTCTACATGATTTTGCATTTCTTTTTTTGCTTCCTTTACCAAGTTGATACCATTTCTTTTCCTAATTTTTTCGCACTTCTCTTTGGATTTTTAAAATCCTTTTTGAACTCTCCCAGGGCTTTTTTTGGGTCCTGACACCAATTTTTTTAGGACAAGCAATAAATTTGCATGCAAACCCTCTTCTGAGATTGTGTTTACTTTAGCCCTGTTACCACAGTAACTTTCTCTGGTCAGTTTCTTTTTTTTCCCTTCTCTTTTTCCAGTCGATTTCTTGATTTGCAATTTTATGCTATGGGCTTTGCTTCTAGGGTGTCCTAAGCTTCAGATTTTTCATGTTGCTGTTTTCAGAGCTAATTCTGAGGTCTCTTAGTTTTCAGTTCTTGCAAAGCTATATGTTCAAAGAAGAAGTATGTTTATTACTCTCCTGGCTTGTGTTTTGGTCTGTGATCAGGATCCCTTTGTTAGGTGCTACAATCCTATAACATGTCCCCTTCAATCTCCTTCTTGTGAGGTGCCCATCTAATCTATAGATTTATCATCCATATCATGCCCCTTAACTGTGAGTTGTGCTGATAAACACAAACACACACACACACACACACACACACACACACACACACACACAAACACACTTTAACAGTGATCTAATTAACTCCCTGAGGCTTGCTAGAATCTCTATTCATCTGTTTTGCAATTTTATCTATCCATCCCCAATATCTCTCCTGAATTTCAATATTCCATCCACAAATCTTTATTAAACATTTCAAACTGAATATCCAGGTGGAATTTCAAATTCATGGCCAATACAGGTTTCTACCAAACCCTCTCCTCTGTAGAATTCACCTACATCTGTCAAAAGCTTATTAACTTAACCATTATTCTCTACTTAGGCTCCTTGATTGATATATATGTATTTCAAAGAACTTTGTAGAATATCCACTTTATATATGACACGGGGGGGCAGAGTCAAGTTGGCAAAGTGAAGACAGGAATTCCCATGAGCTATCCCCCAGACTACTCCAAATACTTCTATACTTCTACCTCCAAATATGCCTCTAACCAAATTCTAGAGTGATGGAACCCAGAGAAAGACTAAATGAAGTGATTTTCCAGTCTAAGACAATTTGAATGATCTACAGGAAAGGTCTCTTACACCAGGTTGTGCCTGAGCGAACTGGCTCCAGCCATACAGGACCAGCCCATTGGACATCTGGGTCCCTGGCAGCAGCAGCAGTTTCCAAACCTCTCAGCACAGGGACTGTCAAGGACAACTTGAAAGTTCAGCAGGAAAACTCTATAGCACTAGAGTGAGTATGAATCCAGTTCAGGCTTCAGCACAGACCTGGCCCAGAAAACAGGAACAGGCTCATTGAGCCACTAGCAACTGCTTCCAGAGCATTCAGCCCAAGGACAGTAATGGGGTCGAGGGAGACTAGAGGTCTGAACTCTGAGGTAGGACTCCTCACAGCTCCAGGTCAACGGAGAGTGCTTGTGGTCATCCACAGACCAAAGCACAGGTCAGAAGAGCAGGCGGAACTTTTCATAAGACATTGAAGGAACTGAAATTCCTGTGGGGTGTCCCTAAAAACTACTGCAAAGTTCCTCAAAAGCTTGGGACAGGGTGTGTCCTCTATCTTAACAAAGAGATAAAATCAAGTCATAGGCTGGGGAAATGAGCAAACAGAGGGTAAAAAATCCAACCATAGACAATTACTTTGGTGCCACTGAGGATCAAAATACACCCTGAAATGAGAAATCAAAGCTGTTGAATCCAAAGCCTCCAAGAGAAATATGAATTGGGCTCAGCCTATGAAAGAGCTCAAAAACTATTTTGAAAAGCAAGTAGGGGGAAAATTGGAAATAGAAATGAGAGTGATGCAGGAAAATTCATGAAAACCAAGACAACAGCTTGATGAAGGAATAACAAAAAAAAAACCTGAAAAAATAACATCTTAAAAACCAGTTTAGGTCAAATGGAAAAAGCAGTCCAAAAGGTCAATAAGAAAAAAAAATGCCTTAAAAAAAAGCAGAACTGACCAGATGGAAAAGGAGCTAAAGAAAGCTCTCTGAAGAAAACAACTACTTCAAATGTAGAATGGAGCTATGAGAAGCTGATGACTTAATGAGAAATCAAGAAACAAACAAAATGAAAGGAATGAAAAACCAAAGGAATGAAGAAAATGTGAATGAAATATCTCATTGGAAAAACAGCTGACATGGAAAACAGATACAGAGAGATAATTTCAAAATTACTGGGCTATTCAAAAGTCATGACCAGGAAAAGAACCTAGACTTCATTTTTCAAGAAATGCTCCAGGAAAATTTCCCTGAGATCCTAGAAGCAGAGAGTGAAATAGAAATTGAGGGAATCCATCAATTTCCTCCTGAAAAAGATAAAATAAAAACTCCCAGGAATATTATATCCAAATTCAAGAACTTCCAAGTCAAAAAGAATATTACAAGCAACCAGAAAGAAACAATTCAAATACTGTGGAGCACAGTCAGGATAACACAAGATTTAGTAGCTTCTACATTAAGGGCTCGGAAGGCTTGCACAATATGATTATCTCAGAAGGCAAAAGAGTTTGAATTTCAACCAAGAATCAACCACCCAGAAAAAATGAACATACTCTTTCAGAGAAAAAGATGGACATTCAATGAAATTATAGGGCTTTCAAACTCCTGATGAAATGACCAGAGCTGAACAAAAAGTTTGACCTTCAAGGATGGACTTATATGAAACATAAAAGAGGGTGGACAAGAAGGGCAAATTATGAAAGACTTAATGATGCTGAACTGCATGGAAAGATGAGACTATAAATTCATACCAACCTTCTCATTTATTAGGGCAATTAGTAATAAAAGGGAGCTGAATACAAAGATATATTATAAAGATGGAGTTAAAAGGTAAGAAAGGAATGTACTGGGAGAAAGGGAAAGGAGAAGTAGAATGGGCTAAGTTATTTTACATAAAAGATGCAAGAAAACATTTTTGCAATTAAGTGGAAGGGGGGAAGGTGAAGGGGAATGAGTGAGCCGTTCCCTCTCATTGGAAGCGACCCAGAGAGAAAAAAAACATACACAATCAATTAGACAAAGAAATCTATCTTAACCTAGATGAAAATAGGAGACGATAGGGATGGGAGAAAGGGGATGGAGGGATGTAGGTGAAAGAATAGAATAAATGAGGGTGGGGTGGAACAGAATGGAAGGAAATATAGCTATCAATAGAAACTGGAAAATAAATACTAAAGTAATTTCTCTGATGGACTAATGATAAAGAACACTATCCATCACAAAGACAGAGCTGAAGGTATCTGAATACAAACTGAAGCACACTTTTTTTTCTCATTTTATTTTTCTTGAAGTTTTTCTTTATTGGGGGGAAGATTATGTTTACTTTAACAATATGATTTCTGTAGTAATGTTAAAAAATACACATGACACTGTTCTGCAGTTAATTTAAACATGTTTTAATGAAAATCAAAGAGAGGTCATATGATGTAGTGTCTAAAGAGCCAGTCTTGGAGCCAGTAGGTCAAGGGTTCAAGTTTCATTATTGACATATGATAGTATGGCTCTGGGGAATTCACTAATCTTTCAGTGCATCAGGAAATTTTATAAAAATTGTAGGGGGGGGGGGCAGCTAGGTGGCATAATGGATAGAGCACTGGCCCTGGAGTCAGGAGGACCTGAGTTCAAATCCAACCTCAGACTCTTAATAATTACCTAGCTGTGTGACCTTGGGCAAGTCACTTAACCCCATTTCCTTGTAATAACCTCCCCCCAAAAAACAAACAAAAAAATCTAAGTAGAGAACTATGCCAAACAGCATTAGTAGAGGGAATTCCTCAGATGAGGGCCCCCTATACCAATGAAATTGAAAATCTAATCCATATCTGATTCCTTATCCTTAATAAAAATACTCTAAAGGTAAAAATTATCGAAAAAAGAAAAGCTTAAAGTTCCACATTGGGCAAGTCAGTAAATATAATTATTGCCTTATGCTTAATGTATGCTGGTTTGTATTTAGAGTTTCTTCAAAATTTATATTATTCAGGGTACATATTATGCCAAAAGAGAATAAAAGAGCAAACAGATAATTCTGGTATTTATAAACCAATCAAGTATATAGAAACAGAATATAATTCTTATGAAACAATATAGCATATATAATAAATATGATGCATAGCATAAACCTGATAGTCATATATATATATATATATATATATATAATTTTTTCTAATTTTATTTGAATATTGCATAAACAGCTGAGATGGTGCTTTTTACTATTCTATTGCCTGTAAAAAAAGAAAAAATTTTAAAATTAATAATTTATTTTTCACATACCTGCAATGATTTTTGAAACAGTCATAATGGTGAGACAAAATATTTTCCAAACCTTTGCTTTATCACTTGTTCACTGAAAATGATTCTAAGTATTTTTCATGTTTTTGGTGTATTCATAGGCAAAGTTTTCTTCCTTGTTCACATTGGTTCATGAAAAAGTTGAAATTATTCCTTTATTTTAAAAATATCACAATTGAGTTGTGATATAGTCAGGTAAATAAATACAGTGATTACAATTACAAAACAATGCAGTTTTCTTTAAAGACAAATTATTTTATTAATGAAATAGCTTTGTTTATAATTGAGCCCTGTCATTACTAATAATATACTTGTGTTTTGTAGTGGCATTTCCCTTTTTAAAAAAGAAAAAATTGAAAATATATGAAGTGAAAAGCAGTTTGATGTTATAGGCTCGGTCCCCAAATTAAACCTCTTGCTGGAATTGTACTGTGAGATTGTTTCTTACTTCCCTGGCTCCACATTTCTCCTTCCTTAATATAGTACTTAGAAAACACTCTCAGTTTACCTTCTATAGATAATAGGACAGTCTCTCTTTGGTATCTTTGTCTCAATGATCTATAAGGCTGAACCCTGAGGGTCTCTGAACCTTTAACTGGAAAGTGGATATACTACTGTATGTGCTACCCACTATGACTGTCCTCATTACCATCTGTTCTCTTCCCAAGTAGCTATAAAGTTTGTTAAACCAAAACTATTCATTTTTGTACAGAATTAAAGTATTAATTATTCTCCTGGTTCCACTCACTTTATTCTACATCCATTCTTCATCTTCCTAGTTTCTCTCAAAGTTGTTTTTTTTTTATTTTCTAATAGGACAGTAATGTTACATTATATTCATAGGCCACAATTTGTTCAGTCCTTCTCTCTCCTCCTTTCTGCCACCTGGTTCCCCTGACTTCCTTCAAGACCCAGGTAAAATCTCACCTTTCGCAAGATATTGGATATATATAGATATATATGTATGTGTGTGTGTATATATATATATACACACACATACACACATATGTATCCATCCAATTACCCTTAATGCAATTGCCTTCCCTCTGAGAATTATCTCTACTTTATCCTATATTATTGTATTTATTTTCTATTTGTATTGTATTTTTTTCTATCTTTGTGATCAGATTTTTTTTAAAACCTTTCTTGATATTCTCAAAACTTAGCATAGTTGATCCTAAATGCTTCATGGCTTGACTTAATTCTAAGGAAAGAATTCTTTCCTTGAAAGTTGAGTTTAAGATCCTAGATCTCCCTTCCTCTGGGTCAGAGATCATAATTATCTCACTTTGGAGGCTAGGTACTTTCTGCCTGGGAGTTTTTCTTTTTCCAGGGAATATTTTTAGAATACCAAAGAATCTGTGTTTCTTTCCTCATAAGGATTAACAGTTCTTCCTTCCTGGCCTGAATTAGAATTGGAACGACTTTGCTAACTTCAGGAAAATCAAAATAAAGATAGGAGCTCTCTCACTGCCTTCAGTTGATGTTTGTCTCAGTGAAGACCATGACATCAAGGAGGTGGTGCCATGACAAGCAAGTGTATTGGATTGGGGGGGGGGGGGGGGGGTGCTGTGCTAAGTCATCAGCCTCGCTGCATCCAGTGGACAGATATGAAGCAGGACATCTGGAGATGCCACTGGATGTGAGGCAAACCCTCTTGCCCTGACTTGTGCAAGGTTACACAGCTACTGAGGCCAAATGGGAACTCAAGTCCTGACTTCAGGACTGACACTTTACCTACTGCACCACTAAGCTCACAAGTGAGACTCTGCTTCTTACTTGAGGTTGAGTCTCAGAGGTTCCCTCTAGGATCCTTAGATTGAAATTGTAGTTATCTTACTACTATGCTACCATGCTTCTTTGCCTGGGGGGGGGGGGGGGGGGGGCTGGGAAATTTGGATTGGAGCAGCAACTGCTGAGGTTCAGCTCCTAAGTTAGGACATTAAATTCTCTATTTTCTCTCCTCTAGGGACTTGATAGGAATAATTTTATTATGGTCCTTGTCCTTTTCTTTCTCCTGGAGTGCTGAGTCACAAGATTCTTCTCCAAGGAGAGTATTTGTATCTGTCTATATCTGGCTGAGTCTTGTGGTAGAAAGCTTTTGTCTTTCAGTGGTGAGTGATACACTGCGTTTCTACTACTTTGCCATCTCAGTTAGTCCTTCTCTGACAAGAGTTACCAAAGATGATCTGTATTGACCAGCATCACTAAAGTTGGAAGTCTTATCACTGCAAAGGTTAGATGATCATTTTTTTTAGTCACATTTCAAGAGAAAAAAAATCATATACATGGAATGACAGATTCAGAAGTGGAAAATTCTTTATTCTTTCTTTAAGTTCAACTTCATGTATAGAGGAGAAAACTGAGACATAAGAGAAGGAAAATAACCTTTCCAAAGTCACAAATTAGGTAGTAGATGACAGAGCTAGGATTCAAACCCAGTAATCCCATTGACAAAGTGCCTAGCTATGACAACCCTAACTTTCCATATGATATATGACGTAATAGAATAGAATAGTACATTTTAAATGCATATTACCTTTATGAAAATACCAATTTATAAATATTACTAATTATAGAAACATTTGTAGGTATATTGAAATTGTTTCACAAGATGAATGAATATATTAAAATAAATTTCAGTTCTAAGTCATTACCTAAACTAATATTCTTCCAAAATGCATATTGAGTATTCTCTCACAGTTAAGAACTATTGTATAGTAGTATATAGTGCTAACATTAATGTTTCTAGGTTTCAGAACAGCTTTGTTCCAAATATCATTTGCTGATGACTTTTTCCCAACTGTTAACTTAAAATTTATATGAAAAAAGGTATAAATTTTCCTTCTGAAACTTAACTTGCAATCTCACTCTGTATTGTGATTCCTGTGCATCTTTTTTTTTTTCCACAAAGAGAAATTAACTTTTGCTAGATGTTATTTGGGGCCCAAACTAACAAATACATTCAAAATTAAGAGACTACCACTCCTCATAGTACTTGATTCACCTGGATCTAGATAAAATCTCTGAAGGTATCTTAATAATTATCTCCTGCTAACTACACCTCATATTATTTTCCAACTCCCTTTTCCAAATGTTAGATGTATTATATGACTGGTTTTCTGGGTAATTTTACACTTGATCTTAGCCAAAAGGCCAAGAAGTGATTTTTCTGGGTAATTTTAGTAGGAGTTTGCATTTTAAAACATGTACTTTTAAGTGGGGATATAGGATGCTGTTTCCCCCCACCTCAAAATTTACATTTTAAAGCACACTAAGAATGGAACAGTTCACAAACAATAATTAAATATTCATTTCTTGTTTAAGGCCTTGAATGAAATGGTACTTCTTGGAGGGAGATATGGAAAGTACTGTATTCACATATGTATGTATCTACATATATGTCTATGATCAGAAGTCAAGGAGTTGTAGAAAGATAGGCAATTAGTACACTGCAATTTTGGAAAGCAATAATGTCCATATTTTTTTTCATCTAGAGATTTCACAACTAGGCTTAAAATGCAAAGGAGACCAATTAATAAACTATTGTTTTAAAAGAATTTTCATACATGGCAAAATATTTATTGCATCACTGTATGGAACACCAAAGAATTGTAAACAAAGTTTTTGTCCATCAACTGGAGAATGGCCAAACTGTGGTATGATTGTAATGTAAGAAATGACAAATAAATTGCATACTGAGAAGTATCAAATTTACATAATCCTGATGCAGAATGAAGTCAAATCAAGGAAACATAGACAATGACTACAGTAAGTGGAAAGAAATACAAAACAAGGTAAGGTGAATGAAAATTAAAAAGAACAAATGTGCTTCAGGTGGAAAGTTAATGGATTCATTACACTGTAAACATTTTTCAGAATTTTTTGATATCTTAATCTATTCTTTCTCTTCCTCTTTTTCCTTTACAAAAATATCCTATGCTATATGGGATGGCTCTCTGGGTGAAGGAGGTAGAGGGATACTTGACAATTACAATTACTTGTAAAAATTTTTTTAAATGGAGAGTAGTATAATCCCTAAAATTTCTTTAGTCACTTAATCCCAGTTTCATCTGTTTCCTAAAAAGTTCTTTAGTCACTTAATCCCTATCTGTTTCATCTGTTTCCTCTTCTGTGAGCTTCAAATATAGTATTTTTAAAGCACTTTGGATGATGTCACCAGTACTCTCTTTAATTCATTCCACTGCCATTAATCTAATATATATCACTATTCACCTGGTTTATAGCTAAATTCTTTGAATGGTTCCATTCACCTTTACTCTCACCCTCAATCCCAAACCATTCCCTGATTGATCCTTATGTATAATATTAATAAGATTACTCTGGAACTACTGAATATTAAAACTCTTTGGCATAGACCAAAGGCCTATGACAAGAAATTGCAACCTTTATTTAACCCTTTTTCCTCCACTTCATGGACTTTAAGCTTCAACCAAACCTGTTTCCTGAACATAACCTCAATTTTTCCAAATCTGTGCCTTTGCTTAAATTTTCCTGTCCCAGAGATGTCCATCTTTCCAGTCAATAATTCCTTCTGGATTTTTGTATTTGTATTTTCATTAATTAAATTGTCTCTATTATATTTCTTGGTACATATAATTAAGACCCTTTAGATTAATGGATTTTCTCTTCAAATTTATTATCCATAAAGTAAATAAAATTTAAGGCAGTGAACTTTAAATTTTATTGTTGAAAATGTCAAGATTTTATGTAACTATTCTGAGTTATTTCACTCTTGTAAGAAACTTCTAGCTTTGAACTTATGATTCCCATGAATCTAGTAATGAACCTCACATAGGGCCTAGCTAGTCTGATACCCAAATGACCAATCCATATTAGAAATCTTTGTGACCTGTTAGAAAATCTGCCAGAGGTTTATATACATAGAAAAAGATGAATAACATACCATATTTCCCCATGACACTCACATGTATGAGATGCACCTTATTTTGAAAGCCCAAAATTTGAAAACAAAAGTATTACATAAAGTTATTGAACTCAAGTTTTACACATCATGAAATTCAAGGAGCTTTTGCTCATAGCTTTCAGGCATCTTTTGGGCAACTCTGGAGCATGGATGCAGGCTTAGTCCATTCTGTTTTATGAACCTGAAGTACCAATAGTGTCCCTTGAAATCAGTCACTTCTTTTTTCATCAGCAATTCTTCTGACCTTCTGCTGATCCATCTTTGTGGAAACAGGAATTCCAATTGCCTTTTGCTCTTCAATACATATGTTCAATTCCTTCTTTATATCATGCCATTTGACTGCTTTGCCTCACATGGCCTTCTTTTGCCCTGGCATTTTCAGTAAGGTTTCTTCTTCCCAGAGCCAGTCTTGGATTGTTTGCTCAATTGGAGCAAGACCAAACTTATCTTCAAGCAGCACGATTTTCATTTACTTTTGAAAACTAGATCACTTATTACCTGAATTCAGCACTGTATGAAAATCTTTTCTGAGACATTTCTGGCAGAATGTAGCAAAATGTAACCTAATATACTGGTACCTAATGGGAAGCCATGAGCACAAAGACAACAAGCACAAAAAAAACAGGAAATGGAAGTAAAAAAAATCTACAACCACTGTATAAGATGCTCCCAGTTTTTACACCCCAAATTATTCAAAAAGGGGTACATACATGGGGAAATATAGTATTTCCTAAGAAAATTATGTAATGTCCTGAGAAGAAATTATTCCAGAAAGCATTCTTGAAATGCTACTACTATCCTGAATAAACTGTATGATGTGTCTGTGCTTCCAAAATTGAGTATTACACTTAAAAAAATAAATGATTTTGAAAAATAAATAATGCAATACATTTAACTCTCAAAGGTTAAGAGAACAAGCAGCATAACGAAACAATTCATCTGTGCCATCAGTTGATAATGGCAGGTAAGGCCCAAATGAAGATTCAACGTGTCTTGTTTCACAGGATCACATATTTAAAGGTAGAAGGGACATTAGAGGTTGCCTAGTTCAAATGCCTTATTTTTTGTATAAGGCCTAGAAAGGTTAAAAAAATCAAGGTTGTTTTGTTTGTGCATACCGTATTAGAAAATTATTGAATTTGCAATCATTATTAACTGGAGCAAATCTGCCATATTGGTTTTCTTTTATTTATTATTTATTTTCATTTTCATTTTTGAAAGTAAATATACTTATGGAAGAGCCCTATTTAAAATTATCCAAAAATTCTAGTCTAGTTCTGTTAAAGGTTTTTTCAGACCTTCCACAAACTCACATTTTGTTAATATAGAATTAGGATCACCATGAAGGCATGCAAGACTTTTGGGGGGCCTGGGGGAAGAAGTACTTTTTATAAACTTAAAAGTAAAAAACAAAAACAAAACAAAAACCCCAAACTTAGAACACATAAGTGTAAATCAATAAGAACTAATATAAGGAGAGAAACAGCAAGTCATTTGTCTAAATATAACAACTAGATTTTCTGCATAAAAAAGGTAATTAAAAGACATGCAAATTAGCAAATGATGAAAATCCTAAAATTAGAGAAGTTTCATTCAAGCACCAATTCAGAGATATCTAAAGAATCTTCTTCACTAACTAAAGATAATCCAATGTGTCACATCAGAATAACACTGAACATTTCTTTCCAGTATATCCTCACAGAAATAAAAGAAAAAATTTAATGGCATTCCAGGGCACACAATCTACAAATACTGCATTCAAAAATAAAATATTCAAAGAGAAATTAAATTTAAATATGACTATAATCAGTCCGAAATTAGATTTAACAACTTGTCATTACTCAAACCTGACTTTCCCAAGTGAAGATTTTCCTCAACAAAATGAATGAATGAGAATAGTTTATTCCAGCAGGCATGAAGGCAGCTGAATCAGGCACTATGAAACACAGTTTGGTCTGACATCAAAGATGCCAAGGTCATCCTCCTGCCATTAGACTCTGATGATTTGGGGAAAAAAGAATGAGGCTGAAGACTTTGTGCCTCACTTAAATCCAGTTCATACAATGCCCAATGTCACTGATCGTCTTTGAAAACAATGGTAAGGACAACAACAATAACTAAAATTATCTATTTACCTATGTGAAAAAATAATGCATGAAAGATATCAATCTGACTCTTTATATAATAATTTAAATCCTCAGTCTACTTCTTAATAATTTAAATCCTCAGTCTACTTCTGAGACATGAGAAAGCTATTTACAAGATGGAGCAGTGCTAACTTTGCAGTTTTAGCAAGCTCAATAAGAGATACTTATCTGAAATGTGTATAATATAAATAAAATATAGATATATATAGATATAGATGCAGCTATATGTATTTATATATATATGTACACATATATATATAATTTACACAACAAATCTTGAAACAAACTGGCAACTCTTCTGAATTATATATATATATATATGTATATGTATATGTATATGTATATGTATATGTATATGTATATGTATATGTATATGTATATGTATATGTATATGTATATGTATATATAAATATTTGTACCTATCTCAGTTCATGGTTACCATTTCATTTACCAAAGTTTCTTCACTGATTAAATATGGTTCATCTTTTTTCAAAAACCAGAAATAATTATGAAAACCCAGGGATACAAAGAACTAGAGGCAATTCTTTGGACTAGACTGATTCTGAAAATAATTTATATTCTTAAAGTTAAGAATTCCTTTTTAAGATCAACCTAATTATTTCCCATTGCAAGTATAAACCCATTCTACTGTACCTATCAGTATAAACTGAGAAAATCAATAAATAATTTCTCTGTTAAATAGAGGTGTATAAATTCCTACCAAGCTTTTTCTTCTTCAATCAAGCATGTAATTGGTTCCAGAATGGTTAACACTGGAGAATACTTCAATTGAGAAGTAGTTAAAATGTATGAGTGATACATATAAAAATGTACATATATTATTATATAATAAAAATATATATATATATATATATATAAAACAGAATAGACTACATGTTGATGACCTCTAATCCCCATTAATGGTCACTAGATGACACCAACATCCAGGAAAGATAAAATTCACATTGCTTTGTGGAGGTCTTAGCAAAACTCATATTGCTTTGTTGAGGACTTAGTAAAACTGATAAGGCTGAAAGATCCTGGGATCTTTAGGAGGAGCCATCCCTCCTGGAATGTCCTGTTGATTCCCACTTCTGAACTCCCTCAATCTTCCCTAGGCAAGTGTTGGAAGGACAGGAGACAAGGATGACAAAGGATGACAAAGGAGACAAGGATGACAAAGGAGACAAGGATGACAAAGGAGACAAGTACTCCATCAAGATCTCCAAGTGCTCCATTTATTCACCAGAACACAGGTCCTCCTGGAAATATCTCCTTGGAGGTATGTCTGATATCTACCCAGTCCTACATTGAGAGCAGAAGTAGCTTTTTCAGATTCTGCCTTCTGATGATCAAATTATTTAAAAAATCCTTTCCAAGGCTAAATTTTGGAGGTCCAGTTTTCTAGTCAAGTGGCACAGCCCCACCCCAAGGCACACCTGCATATCCAGCAAACTTAGAGATATTAATAAACATGTATGTTAACCTAATTCAGTTTTTCCTCTTTCTTGAGGAAAATTTCTAAAGGATAATGCCTGTCCTTTATTAGGATAAACTCTGAAGGTTAACATATTTAACTACTATTTTAAGACCAAACTCACAGAGGTTGCCAATTATATTAGGTAGCAACTGTAGAAATTTTATAGATTATTGATAGTATTACCTAATCTATAGATTATGCTGGTGTAGTCCATAGGGTCATACCCATATAATATATGCCTAATATATTTTATTATATACTGTATGTATTTTTGTCATACAAATATACATGCATACATACATTCTAACTACTTCTCAATTGAACTTAGGCATGACTAAATGACTGAATAACAAAGGTAAGACAAAGATAAAATGAAACAGTCATTGGTCTTAAGAGAGTTTACATTTTCTTGAAGGAGATAATTATATACATTTGAGTAGAATATATAAGCAAGGTAACTTAGAAGAAGAAGTACTAGTAGTTCAGTTAAGGACTAAAAAGAATTCATGTAGGAGACATGTGAGTTAAGCTTTAAAGGAAATGAGATTCTAAAAGGCAGAAGAAAAAAAGAGGGAGTACATTTTAGAAATGGGAAACAGTCCGTACAACAATGGCATCAACACTACTACTTTGGCTGGACCATAGTGTGTAGAATAGGAAATAACTAATGCCGAGTCTGGAAATTTAAGTTGAATTCAGACTGCTTAGAGTTTTAAATATCAGGAGAATAAAACTGATTTTTGAGGAAATAAGAATCCACTGGAGCTTCATGAGCAGAGGTTAGTTCTACATGTATAGTTCACTCATGGGTTAGTTTTATAACAGAAATATAATTTTAGCAGCTATATAGATGGACAGAGAGATCAATTAGTAAGAGACCACAATATTACAAACAAAAGGTGGTAAGGAGTGTGGCATCCAAGAAAAGACATTAAGGGGTTGACTATAAGAGATGAGAGAAATCAGAATCAAGGGTAATTGATAAATAATTGTTTATTTAATTATTCATTTATCAAGAATAATACCAAGACCATGAACCTAGATCACTAGGAAAATGGGTGCCCTTAAAAGTAATAGTGAAATTCTGAAGAAGTGGGTTGTGGGGGGGAGGGGGGGATAAAAGATAATGATTTTTGATCACATCCATTTTGAAATGCCAAACAGAGAAAAATAGTTGGAAATGGCTAATGGGAAGAGAAGACATTGAATTAGAACTCAGCTAAGGTTGTAATATGGATATATCTAGGAGTCATTGGCTTAGAGAAAATATTTGCACTCATGTAAGCTAATGAGGTCACAGAGAATGCGTAGAGGGGGAAAAAAAGACCCAAGACAAAACTTTATGATACACATAGAATTAGAAGGAAGATTATCAATGGTTACCCTGCAAAGGAGCAGGTAAATAGGTAGAAGGACCATTACAAAGCATGATGTAACGAAAAACCAAAGAGGGTAAGGTATGCAGGAGAAGATAGTCAACAATAATAATTGTTATCCAAAGATCAAGAAGAATGAGGACTGAGAAGAAGAATGAGGACTGAGAAAAGATCTTTGGATTTAGCAATTAAAATGATCACCTCCAAAAATATTCATTAGCAATCTCTTTTCTATAGTGGCAAAGAATTGGAATTTGAGGGGATGACGATCAACTGGAGAATGGTTGAACAAGTTATGGTATATGAATATTATGGAATACTATTTGTTCCATAACAAACCATAAATAGTTGGACTCTAGAGAGGGATGGAATGAATTACAGGATTTGATGCTGAGCAAAGGGAGCAGAATCAAGAGAACATTCTACACATTAACAACAACATTGTGAGTTGTTCAACCTTGATGGATGCAGCTCCTCTCAGCAGTTCAGAGAGCTGGGACAACCCTATTAGACTGAGTTTGGACAATGCTATCCCCATCCAGAGGAAGAAAAACAAAACAAAACAAAACATAACAAAACCCTTCAGAATCTGATGAACACTACATTCACTTTTTAAAAACTTTCTCTTATGTATTTCTTTCCTTAATCCCAATTCCTCATACTAAAAAACAATCACTTCCCAAAGAACTAAGTAAGAATAAAATGCTTACTTTTTCATTAAGGGAAGAGATACATGTGTTCTCTTTGAAACCTGAGGAAATCTAATTAGACATTTGTTGGGGGGTTTTTGCAAGGCAATGGGGTTAAATGACTTGCCCAAGGTCACATAGCTAGGTAATTATCAAGTGTCTGAGGTCAAATTTGAACTCAGATCCTCCTGACTCCAGGACCAGGGCTCTATTCAATGTGCCACCTAGTTGCCCCAGAAATCTAATTAAAGAAGGTTCAGGAGTGGTTCTCTGATGGCGTGATGTTATGCCATTCTGAGAGAAATATGGACTTAATGAAGCATAGATTTATTCTGGATATGGTCAATGTAGAAATCTGGGGGGGTTTTGGTCTATACATACATGTTTATATCAATGAAAGTTTTTCTTTAATTCTTGATGGGGGAGGGATAGTTTAGAAGAAAAAGGAGAAAGAAGAAAAGGGAGGCATATCTTTGTTGATTCAAAAAATATAATTTTTAATTAAATTAGTTAATTTAATTAAAAATATAATTTTTAAAAACCACTGATAACTTTGAAGTGAGCAGAGTTAAGAAATCATAAAGTGGAATACACGGGTGTGACAAGTGAAATGACAGAACAAACAGCTTTTGCTAAAACTGTGTAAAAGGGATGATAGAAAGCTAGATGAAAGGGGGTAAGCTCAAGTAAGGGATTTTTTTAATAAGGGTAGGAAAATATGAATAGGATTCAAAATTTCAGAAAAAAACAATAAATGAGGTAAGATGGAAGTCAGGTTAGATAATTTGGGGTTGGGAGGCAGTCTGATGGAGAAAATGGATTCAGGGTATAAGTAGAAGGGGCTGGCTTTGGTGGTAGACCAGTAAAAGATGAGAGAATGGGACATGATTCAAAGGTTTTTGAAATGGTATATGAAATGAGTCGTCTTAAATGAATGAGATTTTATTTTCTCTGAAAAATATGAGGCCAGGTCTCCTCTCAAGAAGGCGTATGAATTGGGTCTTATGGGAAGTTTGAAAAATGAAAACTTGTCAAATAGCCAGATTGAAAATGTAGTTGACTCCCTCCAGCATTTTTTTCAGTAGTATATGAGAGATAAACTAGCATTGGAGTCTGGCAAGATAAGAATGGTGATTAAGAGAAAGGGGTCAAGGAATATGATGAATTGAAATGGTTAGCCATAGGTCCAAGTTTGGGGAGGGAGGAGAGTCAAGTAAAGGACTACTAAAGGCTATGAAGAGAACAAAAATCATAAATATAGAAGAAATATGACATGGGCATAATGAGATCCTGAATAATCTGTTTTGGGTTTATCTTTTTTTAACCTGTGATTTAATCAATGTAATGAAGGTTGGGTAATGAACATTGCCCAACACTATTCTGTGTTGGTGGCCTCCTTAGTCTTAAGAGAATTGTCCAAGAACACAGAGAAATTTAAATGACTTGTTCAGTCATAAAATGGCAAAGTGATAGCAGAGTAGCTTGAACCCAGGTTTTCTTGACACAGGTCAGTTCTCTAACCACATTTTTGAGACTTCTTATGCTTTTGTTCTACTTAAATATGAAATTATAATTTACAATTATGAAATTTAGTGTTATATTAGGAATTCACTTCCTTCACATACTGATTTAGCTTTTTATGATTATGTACCTTTTCTTGTTTATTTTTCAGTTGTGTCCAACAAACCCTGTGGGGTTTTCTTGGCAAATACTGGAAAGATTTGCCATTTCCTTCTCCAGCTCATTTTACAGAAGAGAAAACTGATAGAGTTAAATGACTTGCTTAGGGTCACACAGCAAGTAGGTGTTTAAGGTTAGACTGAACTCAGGAAGATGAGTCTTCCTTACTAAAGGGCTTGACACTCTATCCACTGGACCACCTAAATTATGCTCCTAAAGAACTCAAAAATCAAAAAGATATAGCATTTTTTTAAATGATGGTTTTAGAATAAGTGTGTCCAAAGAACTAAGAAGATATTTCATTCTTCTGATAGTGTTTAGCCACTAAGATTATCTTTTTTTTATTTCTGCAGGGAAATTTTTAAGGTGTCAGGTAAGTATACTGGGCTTGCAGTCACGATGACTCATGTTCCTGAGTTAAAATCTGGTCTCATACTCTGTGTGATCTTGGGTATATGTGTAAGTTTCCTCATCTGTAAAATGAGCTGGAGACAGACATGGCAAACCATTCCAGTATTTTTGCCAAGAAAATAAGGGGTCGTTACCCTAATGAGGTCATAAAAAGAGTCAGACACAATTGAAAAATGACTGAACAACAGTAACAAAAGTGACTGGTAATTTGGGACGGGTGATTTTAAGAATGCAAGGAGGAAAGGAAATATTGCTAAAATGAGCCAATCAAAACAATTTTAAAAATAAACCCAGATAGAGGAGGAACATGAAAAAGATTAAGAGATTTCACTTTCCAATAAAGTGACTCTAGAGATATATAGTATAGTAAAAAAAAAAAACCTAATCATGAGCATAATATAAATACTTCAATGCAAAACTGCCAAAATTAAAATGAATTTTACGAATTTATTTTTAAATGTGTTACATTTGAAGAGCTTTTTACATTTAGAAAATGGGAGTTTGTTCTCTAATTTTAGAGTTTAAATGAGTCTATTCTTTTAATCTCAAGTCTTCTATGGAATATCAAGAAAAAAACAACACTATTGTTTATTTTGGCCTTGTCTCTCTGCTGCCATAGTAGACATTACAAAAAATTAATTTATAGTATAACAAGTATTAATTATATAAAAAAACAGTTCTTTTTTGTCCATTTTTGAAGAAGCCCACAACATCAGTGAGGTGATGCCATGACAAGCGCATGAATTGGATTTGAGTGAGGGGGGCTGTGCTAAGTCACCAGCCTCACTTTTTCTTCCAGAGCAACTGGGTCCAATGGCCAGAAATAAATCGGGACAACCAAAGATGGCCGTGGATGTGAGGCAATCAGAGTTAAGTGACTTGCCCAAGGTCACACAGTTAGTAAGAGTCAAGCATCTGAGGTCAAATTTGAACTTATGTCCTCCTGACTCCAAGGCCAGTCCTCTATTCACTGAGCCACTCTTAGTCTGACAGCCTAAACTGAGATAACATTCAATTAAAATTATTTTAATTAGCTGATGACCTTTAACCAGAAGTACTTTAGTATTTCACATACTTGACTATATCAAGATAGTACTAGAGATGTCCTAATTCTCAGATAAATGGAAAATGAAGTCTATAAATTATAGGCCAGTAAACTTGATATCAATTTCTGATAAAATAAATAAAATGTACTATGAAAGGTTACCAAACATCTAAAAAAAAATGAAGCAGTGATTTCAAAAAGCCGAGATCGCTGTTTTTATCTTTCCTGAAAGGTTACTCAACTGAAGGAACACTAGAATACTGTGGAATAAGTGTGAACTTAGATTTTAGCAAAGAAATTGAAAAATATCTATGATATATTTGTTGATAAAATAATGGTTGAGACAATAGGTACATTCAACAAACAGTTAAAACCTATGATCCTTGGTGTCTGAATGCCAACTGATAAAAGGGTCACCATCTACAATATTCTTGTAGATCTGTGCTAAGTCAACCAATTAGCATTTATTTTGCATTTATACTGTTCCCATGCACTATGCTAAGGACTGGATATACCAAACAAAAAACAAAAAAAAAACCCCACCAACACAAAAGAAACAGGACAAAAAAACAAACCATGACTCTTTTTTTTTCCATCCCACTCCTCCGGTTCAAGTGAAGGCATTTATTTGGAGGATGACACTTCCCCAAAAACTGATTGGACTCCTTAAGGAAGACAGCAACTCAGCTGAGAAGGTGAGTTTTTAAAGGGTAGAGATGAGATGATCAGGGAGATATAGAAGGGGGGGAGGGGGAAACAGGTAATATCTCAGAGAGCAAAAATGAGGTAAGAACATGTAGGCAAGGCAAGTAGACCAAAGCATTTGTAGCACAGAATATATATAAAGAGCAGTAAGACGCACTGGGCATGAACATTATGACATGAACATTATCAGAGTCAGGATTTGTACTGTTTGAGTCTAAGAGAAGTAGCCTATGCCTGCCCCCTTCAGTGAGGAAAATTTGGTGAATTCAGTGGTACATCCAGGAGTTAAAATCAAGATCAACAATACTAAATACCTTATACACATAAACGAAATGCATTCTCTAGACTATAGAAAATGTGCATATATATTCAAAGGACCTACAAATATTATACCAGTGACATACAGAGAAACAGCAACAGGCATGTGCTTATTGTATGCACTCAACCCAATCTATGAGGGGCTGTGCAATCTGAGGTGAGGTATAGCTCACCACTGCCTCACCTATCTTTTCTTGAATTTGAGGCTAAAATACACAAATTCAGTTGCTTTTGTCTATGAAACGGACTGAAATCATACAAAAATTACATATGTAACAGAGATCATTGAGCAAGAATTAATCTTTATTTTATTTTATCATTATTTTTATATTCTTCAGGAGGTCAAGGAAGGTTCTGTGTCCTGATTCCAAGGGTGATAGAATTAAAGAATAATAAAAAACTAAGGGACTAGGTGTGGCTTTATTTAGTTTTGCTGGCTAAAAAATGGGTAAAAGAAATGAAAAGATGTAAGAAAGTAAGAGGAGGAATTTAATCACATCTTAAACTGAATAAAGGAGGTCTGAAAACACAGTTTGCTGTACAAATATACGAAATTCAACAAGGAAATGAAAACAGAAAAATGGAAAGATACAATAAAATTGGAAGTGAATAAATACAAGGGAAAAATTGGGAGTAAAACAAAAAAAAAAATAAACATCAATTTCCAAGGACTGAATTTAAACGAGAGAAAGAAAATATAAAAACCAAAGATAGGAGTCATTAGAAATCACAAATGATACTCAGATTTCAACTTTCTCCTCCTTCAGAAAGCAAAGAAGGGCATAAAGGGGAGAGAGAGAAAGTATAAGAGGGATAAGGAAATATAGTGAATAATCATAATAGTAAAAACAAATGGATTGATTTAACACACAAAAGAGAGTAGAGTGGTAATAATCCAAAAATATGTCATGAAAAACACATTTAAAACATAAAGAATCAGTTAAAATAGAGTTGGAGCAGAATTTACTGTGATTAAGGAAACTTTTTTAAGGAGGCATATATGGTTAAAAGAACTAAGCATGGACATTCTATTGTACTCAAATAAGGACACGTAAATAAATAATATTTATTATTTGAACCAAATGGCATAATAATTAAATATTAAGATGAAAAAATTACTCAAATATTTAAAAAGATTATGGAGTAAAACTATGCTTATTAAAAATCTTAATTATGAATTTTCAAAATTTATAGAAAACTAGCAAAAAAAAAACCCCTAAGTTTTAGTCCTTAATACAACTTTAGGAAAAATAGAACTCTCTGAAAACTCATGAATGCAAATAAAGAATAATATTTGAAAGACAGTGGGTCAAATAACAAAATACAGAAACAGCAGATAATTACATCAAAAAATGACAAAATTGGGGCAGCTAGGTGGCACAGTGGATAGAGCGCTGGCTTTGGAGTCAGGAGTACCTGGGTTCAAATCTGGTCTCAGACACTTAATAATAATTACCTAGTGGTGTGGCCTTGGGAAAGCCACTTAACCCCATTTGCAAAAAAAAATGACAATATGTCAAAATCAAAACTTTGAGGGTGTGAAAGATTAAAGAGCTACAATTAAAAATCAAAACAAAAGTTCCAAAACTTAAAGGAAAAATTAACAAAATTGAAAGTAAAAAAGGTAACAAATAAGCCTAGAAGACAGGGTTTTTTGAGGGGACAGAGGGAAGCAAAATATTAAAGAATTTGCTCTTTAGGAAAGAGAAAAACCAAACTGCCAACATGAAAAAATTGACCACAGATAAAGAAAAAGGAAATCCTTGGAAACTAGCTTGATCAGCTATAGGTCAATAAAGTTGACAACAAAATGAATGTCTGAATGTTTACAAAAACGAAAATGCCTGGATAAAAATAAACAGAATAAGTAAGAATTTTTAAAAATCTAGTATCAGGGGCAGGTAGGTGGTGCAGTGGATAGCAGGAACTATTTGATTCTCACAACAAACCCAAGAGGTAGATGCTATTATGATGCCCATTTTACAGGTAAAGGGTCTGAGACAGAGGTTAAATGACCTGCCCAGGAATAAAGTGATAGTCAGTGTTTGAGGGTCGATCAATGTAATTCTGGACCCAATGTTCTATCTACCCTAACATCTATATTTGATTTTTAGAAGTAACAGGAGCTGCTGAAGTATATTGAGTTATGTGGGTGACATGGTCAAGTCTGCACTTTGGTAAAAAATCTCTTTAACTGCTCAGTCTCAGCCCTTTTACTGTATAAGTATTTATATCAAAAACTCAGATTGGAGCATAGACTGTATTGCTTGACATATTATCTGATCAAAACTAAAACGAATAATAGGATCCAAAAAGATGTATCAATAGGCTACAACTCTATAGCTAAGATGCAATTTAATAGAGACAAATGAATCTTAAAATTAAAATAAAAAATAAAGAGATTTAAAGGTAAAAAAAATTTTTTAAGTAACTTCAAAGGCAGATTAGGAGATGTATTGCTAGACAGCAATTTCTCTGAAAAAGATCTGGGATTACTGCAAACTACAAGTGCAAAACAAATTAACAATGTTATAAGGCAAGCCCAAAAATAAAATTTAAAAAAAAAAGCAGAGGTGGGAGAGGCATAATGTTCACAAGTAAGAAGATGATGGTGTTACTATACTCTGCCCTCAATAGATTATATCTGAGGAACTGTGTTCAGCTCTGGATGCCACATTTCAGAAAAGACTACATTAGAGAATGTTCAGAGGAAAATGAAGAAAATAGTAAACAGTCTTGAGGTTATGCAATATGAAAACTGACTTAAAAGAACTGGAGATTTTACCCTAGAGAAGAATAAGATATGAAAGTTCTTTTCAAATAGTTGAAAGTCTGGAGAAGATAAGTTTTGATGGGACATGAATTGTAATGCTGCCACATAAAAAGGAAGCAGATATGTTCTCTTTCAGTCAGAAACTAGCAAATTTCTGCTTATTTAATGTAATCAAAGACCACCAATAATGAGCACTAATGGGTTACTTTGGAAGGGAATGGTTTCCCTCAGAGGCTAGATAATCACCTATTGAGAGAATATTTTTGCTAAGTTTGACTAGATAGCCTTTGAAGTAACATCCAAATCTAAGCTTCTAAGACAGGGAAAAACAATAATGAAATGATAAAGATAAAATGGAATTTATCATACTAGTTCACATACAGAACAAGCCAAGAGAAATTACCAGGATAAATTTCCCCTACCAAAATAAATTCTACTACTTTTGTAAATTTAAGACTATGGCACTATGGGTTGGTACAAATGAACTTAAGAAATTATTCCTCCCTACGATGGAATACCTTCACTCGTTCAGTTATTGGGCATCTGACAAGCTGGAGCACTGAACTTGGAGTCAGGAGAAGAGGGGTTCAAATTCAGCATCAGATGCTTGCCACTTACTAGCTGTAACCCTGGGGAAGTCACTTAACCCTGATTGCCTCGAATCGAGGGCCATCTCCTGATTCATATTTGGCCACTACATCAGATGGATCCGGAGGAGAAAATGAGTTTAGTGACAGCACAATACCCCCTCACCCAAATCCAATTCATATGGTTGTCATAGTATCACCTCCTTGATGTCATATTAATCATCACCTGACAAGAGAGCTGGATTGAAAATATTGGTGGAGGAATGTTCATAGGACTGACATTTCCTATTAGATGTGCTCCACCTACTCTAAGCATAATGTATCCAAGCCATAAGCTGAAGCCATAAGCAGAGGCTGGGGAAAGCATTGCTAGAAACAATTTCTCTGAAGATCTGGGATTATCATGAACTATAACCACAAGACAAGTTAATGTTATTATAAGGCAGGTCCAGGACAGTATCCTCTCCTATATCTATTTTGTGAAATCTGGCAGATCAACTTCATCTAAGGTGTTCTCCCTTTCTTTACAAATATGCTTTAGTTATGGTAAAATGTCACATCCTTTGGGGTAGCAAAAATCCTATTAGAAAAAAAAATTCCATATTTCTCTAAGGAAATACATATTGATAGAGGTTTCCATTTCACAGGAGTTTCATTAAGTAAGTTATTTTGCCTATAACCCCCAACCCTCAGGAATGAGACCATATTCGAACTTACAAAGAAGAGCCTTTTTTGATTCCTTTTTACTTTTTTTTAACTCAGCCTCTAACTACTATGCCACCTAGTGCACCATCCACTCTGATCCTAATGATCTCTCAAATCTCTCCAAAACAGAAACCATGCACCAAAGTTAGAGTATCTTCAGCTATCCCCATGGTCAAGGAAACCCAAATCCAAAAGAAGGTTAAATAAAACCTAACAAAAATCCCCTTAAAATCCATCAGTTGAGGCTCACTGAATCTGAGGTCCCTAAGCAGCCCACTCCAATCTCCTACTCTACCTGAAGACCAGCTGCTTTAATAGACCAAATAATGTGACAAAGGTTTACCCTCCTTCTTTCAAATGCTATGGAGTTCTCCAGTCTTTGGAATCACAGCCTCGCATAATGAAAAGCTGGATGCTACAGAACTCTTAACTGCCCTTGCTGGGGCAGATATCTAAGTAGCAATAGCAGAGCTGGAACAAAGATAAAATTTCTGTAAGTCAATGACATACAGCCTTGAAAAAGTAGATCAGCTCTGAAAAATTTCAAACTGTTGATGCTTATGAGTTGTGGGGGAGGGGGAGGGGCAAGGTGAAGGGCAGAGTGGGAAGGAAGTTTGGCAGTGCAGTCTATGAGAAAGAATACAAAATTCACCTGACCACCCAAAAGTCTGTTGGATCAGAGACCTATGAATTATGACTTGCTAAAAGGCTGAGATGCTTTGAAATTCAAACCCTAAGGAAATTATAATCTGAGGGGAAGGAGTCAGAAAGCAAATGAAATAAAATATGAAGAAAGAAGTAGGATAAACAGCACAAATAACCAAAAATTTCAGGGGGGGGTGCCAAACTCAAAGGTCTTGAAGAAGAAAAATAGTAAATAAGAGAAGAAAATGCAGTCACCACATCTGGTAAATGAATTCAGGTATCTATGAATAAATAATGAAGACAAAGGGAAATGGTCCAAGTACTTGATGAGAGAGAGGACCCTGGGGAAGTTAAGGAGAACATGAAATAAAAAAAAAATGTTTTTCATTGGATCAAAAAAGAAAGAGAATTATGAGAATAATTTATGGCATGCAGAGACAGGATAATGGACAGAACAGAAAAATTAAAATCTGTAATAACAGGTCTTACCAAAGGAAAAAGAAAAAGAAAAATAGACTGGATATCAAATTCATAGATGTAAAGGAAAATCTAGAAGAGAAGCAAAAAACAATAACATAAAAATAAAATATTCCCATGTTATAGGCAAAATACACTGAACATGAAGACATGCAAAAATACCACCTAAGGATTCCAAAGGACAAAATAAGAAAAAATGGGGGAGAGAGAGGAACCTTAAAAAAAATTATGCTGCTAACATAAATAAAGGAAAGAACAGA
The DNA here is from genome assembly GCF_037893015.1 of Macrotis lagotis. Classification (NCBI taxonomy): domain Eukaryota; kingdom Metazoa; phylum Chordata; class Mammalia; order Peramelemorphia; family Peramelidae; genus Macrotis; species Macrotis lagotis. The sequence goes on along the minus strand of NC_133664.1, from coordinate 217,234,176 downwards.
ACTGCTCAGAACTTCTGAACATAGAAAATGAATTTCCAAAGGAAAGAATTCATAGGTCAGATCCAGGAAAAAAAAAATTAAGGCACAGGGTGGTATTTACTATTTTTCTTGTTGATTTATCTCTCCTTATTCAAAGTCTTTGAGTTTGGTCCTCCCCTACCCCCCCCCCCAAATTTAACAATTCAATTCAAAAACAATAAGTTTTGCAAGCCTCACATTAGAATAACACAAGACTGAGGCAGAGCCAAGATGAGTGAAGGCAGGAAATCCCAGCAGCTTTTCCCTAAACCACTCAATATACCTCTAAATAATCACTCTAACAAAATTTTAGAGTGGTAGAAACCACAGATACAGTGAGTGAAACAATTTTCCAGCCAAAGACAACTTAGATGATCCAAGGGAAAAGACTGTTACACTGAGGTTAGAAAAAAGTCAACAGCACAGTCCAGTAGAACAAAGCCCCCCAAAGAATAAAATCAAGTCAAAGGCTGGGGAAATGAGAAAACGACAAGAAAAAAATTCCACCATAGACAACTGCTTTGATCTCATGCAGGACCAAAATACTCACTCAGAAGATAACAAAGTCAAACTTTCTGTATTCAAAGTCTCCAAGAAAAATATGAGATAGTTTCAGGCTATGGAAGATCTCAAAAAATATTTTGAAAAGTAAGGGAGGTAGGAAAAATTGGGAAGAGAATGGAAACCAAATAAATAGCTTGAAGAAATTAGAAAAAAAATACTGAAGACAATAACATCTTAAAAACCAGTTTGGGTCAAATGGGAAAAGCAGTTCAGAAGACCAATGAGGAAAAGAATGACTTAAAAAGCATAATTGGACAAATGGAAAGAGATACAAAAGCTCCCTGAAGAAAATAATTCCTTCAAATACAGAATGGAGCTAAGGGAAGCTGATCACTCTGTAAGAAACCAAGAAACAAAAAGGAAAGCATGAAAAAACTAGAAGAAAATGTTAAATATCTTACTGAAAAAAAAAAAACTTATCTGGAAAACAGATCCAGGAGAGATAATTTCAAAATTATTGGGCTACCTGAAAGTCAGAATCAGGGAAAAAAAGTCTAGACATCATTTTTCAAGAAAATTTCCAGGAAAATTGCCCTGAGATCTGAGAAGCAGAGGATAAAATGAAAACCAAAGGAATCCACTTATCACCTCCTGAAAGAGATTCCCTCCCCCCCAAAAGAAATAAAAATCACAGGAATATTTCTAACCAGATTCCAGAACTCCCAAGCCAAGGATAAATATCACAAGCTGCCAGAAAAAAAACAACTCAAATGTCATGGAACTACAGTCAGGATAATACAAGATTTAGCAGTATCTACATTAAGTGTTCATAGGCCTTGGAATATGATATTTTGGAAGGCAAAAGAGCTTGGATTACAACCAAGAATCAATTACCCAGAGAAACTGAACATCCTCTTTCAAAGGAAAAGATGGACATTCAATGAAATAGGGGACTTTCAAACTTACCTGATGAAAAAACCAGAGCTTAACAGAAAGTTTGATCTTCAAGTACCAGGACTCAGGTAGGGGGGAGAGAGAGAGAGAGAGAGAGAGAGAGAGAGAGAGAGAGAGAGAGAGAGAGAGAGAGAAAAGAGCAAATTATGAGGGATTTAATGATGTTGAACTGCTGTTCTTTCTGCATGGGAAAATGATACTGACAACTCAAACAAACCTTCTCATTTATCTGGGCAAAGAAACATATAAAGACAAGGTACAAGAAGGAGCTGAATATAAAGGCATTCTAAAGATGGAGTTAATGGGGAAGAAAGGAATGTACCGATAAGAAGGGAAAGGAGAGGTAGAATGGCCTAAGTCATTTCATATAAAAGAGACAAGAAAAAGTGTTTGCAATGGAGTGGAGGGGGAAGAAGGTGAGTGGAAATTAGTGAGCCTTCACTCTCATTGAAGTGACTCAGGAAATAACACACACAGTCGACTTGGTATCTTACCTTAGAGAAAAATAGGAGAGCAAAAGAATGGGAAAAATAGGGACAGTGGAAAGAGGTAAGAGTAGTAGGTGATAGAAGAGAGGAAAGATCATGAGAGGGGCAGCTAGGTGGCGTAGTGGATAAAACACCGGCCCTGGAGTCAGGAGTACTTGGGTTCAAATCCAGTCTCAGACACTTAATAATTACCTAGCTGTATGACCTTGGGCAAGCCACTTAAACCCATTTGCCTTACAAAAAACAAAAAATAAAAAATAAAAAAAAAAAGATCATGAGAGAGGGTAGTCAGTACAGCACATTTTTGAGGAAGAATAGGGAAAAAGGAGAGAGAGAACAGAATAAATCAGAATAAATTGGGGGGGGGGGGTAAGAGCTAGCAATAGCCAACTATGGGAAAAAAAGTATAGTGAAGCAATTTCTCTGATGGACTTATAATAAAGAATGCTACCTATCCCAAAGATGGAACTTATCATATCTGAACAGGCTGAAGCACATTTTTTTCTCTCACTTTTTTATTCTTGAGGTTTCTTTTCTTGGGGGGGGGGGCAGAATTATGTTTACTTTTACTACTGAAGTAGGAAAAAGATAAATAAAAGTGCTTAAAAATAAGAAATAAATGAGCTTAAAAATAAAATGAATTGCTAATGAGCTAACAACAACAACAAAAGAACAAGATTATAACTGTACCCATTAGAAAATTTAAGGGATAATGAAACTATGTGTTCCAAAGAGAAAAAAGGCTCAGGGTGCAGCCCAGAAAGACCTATCTGTTCATGTGAGCTTAGCCATACATGAAAAAAAAAAGCTAAAGATATAACAAACAATGAGTTTAAATCATTTTTTAGGGAAAAAAAAATAAGTGAAGATAATTTGCTTCTCAAAACTCTCCTCCAAAAAAGAAAGGCAGGAGGAGTGAATAAATGCTGTAGCCACAAATAGAACAACACAGACATCACTGACAGACTCCCTTCTAAACAAAGAGACAGGGTGAAGGTTGAAAATCTAGTAGAGGTAACAAGACCCAGACAGAAGGCATTATGGTTATAACTTAGAGACAAACTGTCTACAGGAGAATCAGTACCATTTTGTGGGACTATACTGCAACAAGGAAGGGGAGTGAGGGAACTGGAGGACACACAGGGAGGAATATGCAATAGAACCAGGTCAACTCAAGATGTAGCAATGAAATAAAAGTGACACCTATGGTCTCAGAAGAGCTTACAGGAAAATGGTTAAGAAGTGGGAAAAGTGGGACAGCTAGGTGGTGCAGTGCACAGAGCACCAGCCCTGGAGTCAGGTGTACCTGAGTTCAAATCCAGCCTCAGATACTTAATAACTACCTAGCTGTGTGGCCTTGGGTAAGCCACTTAACTCCATTACCTTGCAAAAACCTAGGAAAAAAAAAGTTTGGGGGCAGCTAGGTGGCGCAGTGGATAAAGCACAGGCCCTGGAGTCAGTAGTACCTGGGTTCGGATCCAGACTCAAACACTTACTAATTACCTAGCTGTGTGGCCTTGGGCAAGCCACTTAACCCCACTGCCTTGAAGGGAAAAAAAAAAAAGTAGATAAAGTATTATAAAGGGAAAAAGGAAAGAAAGAAGTCCTTATGCTGGGGCTGCAGTTGTGGGAAGGGTTCCACTTAAATGCTCCCATGTGAAGGGAGATAAAGAAGGAGATCTGTTAATAGAAAAAGTCTACTTTTAAGGGGGGGGGGGAGCACGAATCCAGGGAGAAGCTTTTTAGGTAAATATGGGGAGGAAAAAAGGTATGGATAAGGAGAGCGGCAAAAGGAGGCAGGGGAGAAGGAACCTATATGGGATAATATTCTCTAGGACTCCTGCAATAATTACTATTATTATGAAAGTGGGACACAATGGAAAAGAGAAATATATGGGCCAAACTCTATAAAGCAGTTAAAGAAAACACCTAGAGGGAAGAACTTGAAATGGATACTTTTAAAGACTTGATTTCATGAGGAAAATAAATCATTAAAGAAAGGGTTTAGATAATTATTGGTGTCCTAAATCAGAGAAGGAAGGTCTAGAACAGATAGTGAAAATAGATAGTGGCTTGAAAAATATTTGAAAAACTAGTGAATAGGATTAACTGGAGGGGAGAAAAAGAAGAAAAGTACCTACTTTACTAAGAGGAAAAAAGAGTCATAGATAAGAATTATTAAAGCATAGAAAAAACTAATAAGCAAAACTTCAAAGGGAATGGGGTAATAAAGAAAAGGGGACGGGGAGAAGGGAAGAGAGAGAGAGACACCTTAAAAAAAAGGTTAAAGTAAGTTAACTAAAATAACAGGATTCTATATATACAGCAGAAGAGGGGGGGCAATCTTTACTTGAAACATTAGAAACAGATGGAAGAAAATGTACACTTAACTCCTAATTTTAAAAGTGAATGGATTAAACAATCCAATAAAAAACATTAAAGTGGCAGGCTGAACAAGAAAACAAAATCCTAAAATTTACAACATAAAAGAAATACAATTTACAATCAAAGACAATCTAAATGAAACCATTTTAGAAAAAAAATTTACTGTATATCAAGAGAATAGAAAAATTCAGGAGTTGAAATAATGCTGATAAAGCAAAAAAAAAGCAAAAATATTTAAATATAAAGGTATAAACAAGGAAACTAAATTATCCTAAAAGGAATTATAAAAAGCAAATCAACAACAGTAATAAATGAATATGCTTCAATTGCCTTACTATCCAAATTCATCAAAGAAATAAAACATCAGATTTCTGAAAAACTACAGAATTAAAAGACTTATGACATCTTCTAAATTGGATAGTAAAAGAATATACATATTTGTGAGTACTACATGAAACATTTACAAAAACATATCATGTAATATGGCACAGACATTACCTCAAACTAACATAAAAAAAGCAGAAATAGTTAATAGTTCCTTAGATACTATGAGACAATTAAAAAAAAATTGTTCAGTGATCACAAACAATAGATTCAGACCAAAATGGAAATAATGAAATTTAAAATGAGTAGGTTGAGCATCAAGTAATAGAAACTAAGATTAGACTTATTATCTAAAGACAAAGAACAAATCATAGCAACAACTGATACAAATCATAGAAAAAATAACTAGGTAAAAGAAAATGGAAAGATCAGATAGAGATCTTGAATAAACTGAGATGAGAAAAGAAAATATGTCTAGCAGTTAAGAAATGTTAACCAAGTTTCTACTAAGCCATCTCTAACCTTGAACACAGATCAAAGAAAGAATGCCAGTAAAACAAATAGTGGTTTATTAATTTATTTCTTTGTAAGGACCTAATTTACATAGCATAAGATTACTTCATTACTTGCAGCACCCCCTTGCTGTGGTGGAGCCAGATATCTTATACATGATCATAAGTGGCAAGGTAAATCATAGAACAATTAGATTTGAGGCTTTAGTGATATTCCCATGAGAAGCCCACCATTACAGCACTTGTGATCATCCTAGTAGGAGTGTTATGTAAATGGCTGATTTGATTGTATAGTTCTGAGGGATTACAGTACAGTACAAGATATACTGATATACTTGACTTAATGAAAGCAAGCACAATTCAGGGAAAATACAGGACTTGTTATGATTAAAACAAATTACTGTTTCCTTTTTTACACTGTTTTCCCAGGCCCAGAGCCTGCCAATAAAAAGCAATTCGAGAAACTAAATTATCATTATTATTAAATTCATTACACATATATAAGTCAATATAAAAATCATAACTTTTGACAGGAACTACCAAAGAAAAAACTTTCTATTATGTTAGATTAATAGAAGAATTTTATCAAACTTTTAAGTAAGTTACTACCCATATTTCCCAAAATTTTCTCAAGAATTGAGAAAAATCAGAATCTTTGAATGAGATAAACATAATCTTAATACCTAACCTAAAGATAAAGCACAGAATACAAAAAATCTATAGTCCAATATCATTAATGACTAAAAAATGTTAAACAAAACCCTATCCTACAACAGTGATTTATCCAAGAAATTATTAATTATGATCATGTGAGATTTATAATAAGGATATAGATATGGTATATTAGGAAAATAATCAACATAATTAATCATATTAAAAATCAAAACATCACAAACCAAACAAGCATTATCAATAGATGCAGAAAAGGCTTTTCACAAAGTCCAAAATTCTTATGACTAAAAACTCCCTACAAAAATAGGCACAGACAGCCCTTATCTCTAAAAATATCTATCTAAAACCAAAAGTAAACATGATATGCAATGGAGCTACCCTAAAACTTTAAACAAGTATGTCTTTGCTCCTGATTATTATTTGATATAGTGCTAGGAATGCACACAACAATAAACAAAAAATTGAAAGTTAATATGGAAGAAACTTAGATTAGACCAACACCTCACAACCTATACCAAGATAAGATCAAAATGGATACAGGATCTAGACATAAAAAAAAAAAACAACGGTATTATAAACAAACTAGAAGATCAAGGAGTAGTTTAACTGTCAGATTTATGGAAAGGGAAGCAGTTTATGACCAAGGAAGAGATGGAGAACATTAAAAACAAACTAGATACTTTTGAGTACATTGAATTAAAAAGCTTTTGCACAGACAAAACCACTGTAACCAGGATCAAAAGAAATGTAGTAAATTGGGAAACAATTTTTACAACTAGCATTTCTAACAAAGGACTCATTTCCAAAATATACTGAGAACTGAGTCAAATTTTCAAATAAACAAGCCATTCCCCAATTGACAAATGGTCAAAGGATATGCAAAGGCAATTTACAGATGAGGAGATCAAAGCAATCCATAGCCATATGAAAAAATGCTCTAAATCATTAATTATTAGAGAAATGCAAATTAAAGCTTCTCTGAGGTACCATCTCATACCTCTCAGATTGGCCAGTATGACCAGGAAGGATAATGATCATTGTTGGAAGGGATGTGGGAAATCTGGGACACTATTACACTGTTGGTGGAGCTGTGAACTCATCCAACCTTTCTGGAGAACAATTTGGAATTATGCCCAAAGGGCAACAAAAATGTACATACCTTTTGATCCAGCAATAGCACTACTAGGTCTATATATCCTGAAGAGATAATGAAAAAGGGTAAAAACATTACTTGTACAAAACTATTCATAGCAGCCCTATTTGTGGTGACAAAGAACAGGAAATTAAGAAAATGTCCTTCAATTGGGGAATGGCTTAACAAACTGTGACATACGTATGTCACGGAACACTATTGTTCTATTAGAAACCAGGTGGGATGGGAATTCACAGTAACCTGGAAGGATTTGCATGAACTGATGCTGAGCAAGGTGAGCAGAACTAGAAAAACATTGTACATACTAATGGCAACATGGGGATCATCAGATCAACAGTGACAGACTTGCTCATTCAATCAGTGCAACAATCAGTGATAATTTGGGGCTATCTGCAATGGAGAATACCATCTGTATCCAAAGAAAGACCAAAGACTATTAACTTTAACTTAGGGGGAAAAAACTGTTAACTTTTTGTGTAATTTTGATTTCTCTTATGCTTTATTTTTCTTCCTTAAGGATATGATTTCTGTCTCATCACATTCAACTTAGATCAATGTATACCATGGAAACAATGTAAAGACTAACAGACTACCTTCTGTGGTGGTAGGTGGAGGGAAGCAGAATTAGGGGGAAAAATTGTAAAACTCAGAATAAATAAAATCTTTCTTGAAAAAAAAACAATAAACAAGAGAAACAAAATAAAAGCATAAAGATAGAAAAAGAAGAGATGAAACTATCCCTGTTTCCTGACCATATAGGGTATAATTGGAAAATCCTATAGAATCAGCAGATACTAATTGAAATAATTCATAACTTCAGCAAGGATCCAGGTAAAAATAAAACCATGAAAAATAAAGCATTTCTATGTATTAAGAATAAAAGGCAAGAAGAAAAATTTAAAAGGGAAATACCACTCAAAATGAATATAAAAATGCATAAAATATTTAGGTATTGAAATACCTTGCCCCAAAACACACAAAAGACATGGATAAATTTAATTTAAAAGTGCTCCTTAAACACATAAAGAACTTAAATAGCTGAAGCAGCAACTTTCAGTGTTCATGTCTAAATTAGATCAATAATTAAAAATGATAATATTTTAAAAATTAATTTATTCTTTTAATGTCATACCAATGAAATTAACAAAGGGACAAGGTACAGAACATGATAAAAATTATAAAATTTATTTGGACAAAAACCCCCAAAATTATAATTACCTAGCTGCATGACTGTGGGCAAGTCACTTAACCCTACTACCTTGCTAAAACCAAAAAAAAAAAAAAAAATACATTCTAAATAGAAATATGACCTTAATAGTAAAGATTATAATAGAAAAAAAAAAAGACAGGACACACCTAACATCCAGCAAACTGGGAAAATGACACAAAAAAATAATTAAATCAATTTAGAGGGGACATGGAAAGAAAAGTACAGTGGTAAATTACTGGTAGAATTAAAATCACCAGAATTAAGATAATAATTTTGGAAAGTAATTTGTAATTTTGTAAATAAAATGATTCAAATGCTCACACTTTTGATCCAAAGTACTACTGGGGAAAAGTACTGCATAAACTTCCAAGATGTCATTTAGAGAAGAGAGAAAACATCCATGACTTCTGTTGAGAGCAAAGAAATGGAAGTAAAAGTAGAAGCCTATTGGGGAAAAGGCAGATTGTGGCAAATGAATCTGATAGAATATTACTGAACTGTAAGAAACAGTAAACATGATATTGAGAAGTAAGAATTATTTAAAGACCTAAGTTTAGAGATGCAAAGGGAAGTAAGCAAAGACAAAAAAGGAATCTCAACAGGAACCTTTTTTTTTCTTATTGAGTTCTTTCCGTTCATACTTTTTATGTGAACTAATTTGGAGTTCTCTTGGAAAATATACTGAAGGGTTTGACATTTTCCTCTCCAGTTCAGTTTAAAGAGGAAAGACAGGTTAACCAGGGTTAATTGACTTGCCCTGGGTCACACAGTTAGTGTCTGACTCTGGATTTGAACTCATGAAGATGAATCTTCCAGATTCAAACTATCTAACTAACTACAGTCTAATAAAAGGGGGGAACTACAGCAATAAAAATAACAAAAACCACCAAAAATAGCAAAATTTAAGAGAATAAACACAGTTTAAAAAGAAGAAACATCTCCCACCATTCTATGGACAAAAAAAGTTTCCCGGTTATGGGAAATTTTCTAAATTGTCAGATGTTTTAATGTATTTGTCAGTTTTGCTGATTGTTTTTCTTTCACTTAAAAAAAAATAATTTCTCACACTAAAGTGTGAGGAGAGAGAAAAAGAGAGAAACAGGGAAACCAAGAATAGAAAGAGATACAGGGGAAAACAGAATCTAAGTTCCTTGAGGAAAAGGTTTCAATTATGTTATGAATTCCCATGGTACCAGGAACACAGTAGGTTGTGATTTATAACCTCCACAGGGAACTTCCACCTCTGTGAAATCAGGGATTTTTAAAGTAGAGGGAAAGCAGTATGATTAACATATTAGAAATATTTTAGAAAGTTTACATTTTTCTTATTATAGACTCATTTATAAATTTGCTTAAGATCACCCATGCAATGAGTTACTGTATCTATACTGGCCCTTTATTGATGTGTATAAGGAAGTCAAAAGGAAGTGGGGTTTTATGACAGAGATATTTTTCGTCGTTTCTGTTCCTGGAATACATGGGATGAAGCCATGGAAATGACAGTCATTAGAAACAAAATATAGTGAGAAAAGGTTTAAAAAAAAGGTTAAGCATTCCAGTGTACAGATTACTACATACATACTAGACTCATAAATGTTTAAGCTGGAAGGGACCCTTAGAGCTCTGGGACCAATGAGATTAAGTCATTTGCTAAGGGTCAAAGAGTCGGTTAGATGGAATTTAGAATACAGAATCTCATGATTCGAAGTCCAATGCTGCTTTTAGTGAAATAGTACTAACTTTCAAATGAAAGAGAAAATGCCAAGGCCCTTGTTTCTTGACAGAAAAAGGTAGAGAATCCCCTAAGACCAAATGTTAAGAAAAGATGACTTTGAGAACACATAGGTGTAAGGTTTTGACTATCTCTATAATATTTCTGGAATAGAAAAATGCTCCTTTTAAAGGATTTAAGTATTATTTTTTCCACACTCTCTGAGCTAAAAGTCAAATTTTATGACTACAAAAAATACTACAAAAGACTCGAGTTTCCTGGTGTCAAATACTGACTCAATTTAGAAAAGCATTAAAAATTATAACAATTCTAGCACAAATTATTTGGGGTTTAAGGTGTGATAATGGTATTTAATAACAATAATGAGTACTTGTTGCTTTAAAGTTTGTTTTTTTAAAGTATTTTTTCAATTTGCTACCTAAGAAAAATATTTGTAACAACAGTCTACAGAAGACCCAAGCAAGTAGCAGTTTTCATTTCCCATTTTCTGCAAAATTGATTTTCCAATGGATTTGAAAATAAAAACAAATCAAAATAACCCAATTGACTATTTAGTTTTAGGCCTTGAATTTGAAAATTTATTCTTAAATTCTACCTCAATCAGGTCTCTGTTTGGGGAAATTTGCCAGACCCATCAAGAAAACTTATTTTTTTGTGTGTTCCTATTTCAAATTCTTAATTATAGCAAGCTGTCAATCTTTCTAAAAGGTGGCTCCTTTCCAAAGGTGACACTTAAAAAGCATATTTTCTTTAAACAAACAACTCTGACTTATGGTTGTACATGGATAATATTTTCTAAATTGTTGCCCAGATGTCACAATAGACTCAAGGTGGTACAATAGCACAGACTCTGAAGTCAGAGAAAGAGGGGTCATGCCACTCACACTTCTGGTATGACATACAAATTACTTAATCTCCCTGGATTAAGTAATACATTTTCCTTATAGGTATTAAATAGCTTTTGAGGTTTCATCCTGCACATGTCTAATTCTCAGCTGTGAATACTCCAATTTATTTACCAAAATAACTGGACTGAGGCAGTGAGGTGACTAAGCAGATAGAATGTTAAACTTGGTCAGACTCTTAATGGTTGGACAAGTCACTTTGACCTCATTTCCCCAGTTGATAATAAAATTACCCAGTTCATGGGTTGTTGTGAGGAGCAAATGAGAAAACAAGAAAGAATTTTGAACACTTTAAAGTGCTATGTAAATGTCAGTTATTGATTTTGATAATCTTCACTTGTCAGGCTTCATACAATAAAAATTAAAAAGAAAAACCATAAAAAAGAAAATCTAAAGTGGCATCTGATATCTGCTGAAGTTGTTTCTGTCCTTTTTTAGGATAGCTTCTGCTCACTCTTTAACTTAGCTGTAAGTCACCAGAAGAAGCAACAGGAGGCTTCATTACATTGCAAATCTAGTGAGTGAGCATCCTTTCTCAATCTCACTGGAATCATGTGTCATCTGGATTTTCCACCAATCTTGGAACTAACAGGGGCATGGAAGCAACAGCAAGCAAAGGATTTGTGAAAATTGAGGTTAACTATAGTTGTCTTTTTTATTGAGGTTTTTGCAGTATTTCTGTCAAATAGGACAGATAATATTAATAAATTTTACTTCTTTCTTAGGTTTGCCAAATTGCAGACAGTGTTTGATCATAACTTTATACAATTATAGTATATAGGAATAAATTTGTAAAATTTTCCTAATTTATGCCTTGTGTATTCATTCATTCATATACTAACTATAATTTTCTTTTAGATATTTTTAGCGTTTTTCCCCACAACATATTTACATGTTCTCTTGTTTTTGCATTGTTCTCTATTGTAAGCTTTTAATATATTATTTTTTTTTAGGTTTTTTTTTTTTTGCAAGGCAAATGGTGTTAAGTGGCTTGCCCAAGGCCACACAGCTAGGTAATTATTAAGTGTTTGTGACTGGATTTGAACCCAGGTACTCCTGACTCCAGGGCCGGTGCTTTATCTACTGCGCCACCTAAACGCCCCTTAATATATTATTAACACTATTATATTGTTGGTATAATCTGCAATGAATAGTCATGGTAGCAGTTGCAGGGAACCCCATCCCAACCTTGCAAACTATCATGATTTCTGATCTCACAAAGAAATTGTTTGTAACTCTTTTTATATTATAAGAAATTTATTTAAGTCTGTGTTTTATTACTTTTTTAAATTCTAAGTTCTGTTGAAGCAGGGACCTGAACTGTGACACCCTCCCCAGAAGCCCAATTCACCCACTCCCTAGCTACTTAAGTTAGCATAGGGCTTTGCAGAAAGGTAACTAACAAAGGTTTTTTTAAATTGAATTATTGCTCAGATAAATGGCATTTTAAGCAATTAAAACCAGGCTTTGGTAGCATTAGTTGTTTTGGGACTGAAACCTCCAGGTCATAGTACAAATGCTTAGATTTTTTTTGTACAGTCTTGTAGTCTAGTATCTTATATGGTCCATTCTTCTTCCAGGCATTCTCAGACTTTCCTAATTTAACCTCCAGTATTATCTCCCTGACATCCTTTTCATATACTCATGCTCCACCTAAACTGGACTAACTTGCCACTACTTAAAGATGTTCCATGGTTTTGTGCTTTTCTCTACTTTTTCCGTTCTCCAAGATTTTTCTATTCAATTTCTTCCCATTAGTCAAGGCTCAACTCAGATGCCACCTTCTTCATAAAACTTTTTTCTGATTCCCTTAGCCATACGTAATTTCTCTTAACTTTCAAAACAGTATTAACTTTTCTTATTATACTTATATATTCTACATTGCATTATTAATTATATTCATTTGTAAATATGTCCTAACTTCCTTACTGGACTGCCAAGTTCCCATTATATTCCTTGATGCTTATCACAGTGCCTTGTACATACTAGACTGAAAATAAGAGTGGAATCTTCACCTCCTTGATGTACTCATCTTAATGTATATAATGTCAACCTAAGTATGGAAGATGACAATGACCTTAATCACCGATCTGCTCAATGAAAACTTTTGTGGTAAAAATCATTTCCAGGTGAAATTACATTTTACCTCCCCTGCTGACTTTACATGAAAAAGATTGCTTTAAAAGATATATTCTAAAATGTGAAAAGTTAGCAACCTAATCCTATGTTAGACTATGTCAAGGAAGAAGATTCCTAAATGCAAAGAAAGATCACTCTTTAATACCTGGCATCTAGCATTCCTATGGTTTGACTTTAAGAACTGTTAACAAGAATGTCCTAGTTGAGTTTAATTTAAAGAAAGAGAGAATGAAGGAAGGCACAAACTCTTGTAAGTAATAAGCTTAACTAAGCAAAATGAACTCACAAATCAGCCATGTCAATAAAAGTATGTCACTTCTCTTTTAGAAAAACATTATATAATAGTTCCTGGAGTCAAGACTGGTCACTGCTTTAATCAGAGTGTATAAGTCCTTTTAGAGTTATTTTTTTATTTTACAATGAAATCTTTGCTCTCCAAGTTTCACTCCTTTTACTCTGCATCAGTTCATACTTTCCAGGATTCTCTGAAACTATCTTTGATTATTTCTTACAACACAATAAAAGTCCATTAGACACAGATCACACTTAATTCAGTCATCTCCTACTTGTTAAGCAAATAATCTAAGATTACTTACTAATGGTCATAGATTCTAGTTCTTTCTTTTTCTTCCCCCTTTTCACTCTCCCTTCAGAAGGACAAAGTTTAGTACACTTGTCTGACCATTCCCTTACTCTCGAATCTCTTCCCCACTCCCATTCCTACTTGAATTCCTATTGAGTTTGTGTTCCTACACCAATTCTGTGTATGTGTTTACATTCAACTGTCCTTTATTCTTCTAAGAAAATCATATGGTTCCTCTCATTTCTGTGCTCCCTACCTTTCTTCCATCCTTCTCTCCTGCTTGTACATAAGCTTTTTGAGAAATAGCATTTCTACATTAGTGTATTTGTTTTCTCTATTCAATTTCTTAAACAAAACCAACCTGTTTTTCTTTTTAGTATTTAATCCCCTTTGAAGTTATTAGACTCTAATAACACTGATCATACCCTTTGACCCAGCAATTCTAATACTAGGACTATATCCAGAAGAAATAAAAAAAATGGGAAGTGGTAAAGAATTGGAAATAGAGGGGATGCCCATTAACTGGGGAATCATTGAACAAGTTTTGGTATGTGAATGTTATAAAATACTGTTATTCTATAAGAAAACATAAATGGTTATCGACTCTAGAGAAGTATGGTAAGAAAACATTCTACACAACAGCATTATGAGTTGATCAACTTTGATGGATACAGCTCCTCTCTGCATTTCAGAGAGCTAGGACAACCATATTAGACAGACTATGAACAATGCTATCCTCATCCAGAAAACGAAAAACAAAACAAACAAAAAAAAACCCCTTTCAGAATCTGATGAACACTACACTCACTTTTTTAAATCTTTCTCTTATTTCCTATCTCATGGTTTTTTCTCTTTTTCCCTAATCCTAATTCTGCATACCAAAAATTACTAATCTGTAAACATGTTTAACACAAATGTGTATGTACAATATCAACCTGATATAGATAGATAGATAGATGAATACTTCGTAGATAGATAGATAGCACTGTATTGTTTGGGAAACACTAAATACTTCTTGATTTTTCTTGATATTTTCTCAATCTTCACAATAATCCTAAAATAAATGCTATTATTTCCTCATTTTACAGATGAAAAAACAGAACATCAGAAAGATTAAGTGACTTGTCAAAGTTGCACTTAGATCTTCTTGATTCCAAAAGTACAGCAAAGAAATATAAACCTCAAAAATTAATGATGTAAGCAATGTAAGGATTGACCAAAATTTTAATAGTTCAATAATAATTAAATTTCATATCTTTCTTCTATACTTAAGAAGATATTTTAGCCTTTGTGTATTTGAGGGAAAATGATAGAGAAATACAATACCAGACTTCCTGTGGCAAGAAAGTGGACTGGAGCCTTCCCAAGTTCCCCTCCAAACAACCTGAAAACCACCTCAAAACTAATTTAGGAGTGAAGAAGCAGCTTACCAGATGAGCAGAAATTATCTGTCTCACTGGAATACAAGGGGAAGGTGGTCCAGGAACAGCACCAGGCAGGTCACACAACATAGGGCCTGTGTGAAACAACTGCATGGTCCCAACTTCTTATAAATCAATAGATTGTGAACTGCACAACATGGCCCCATCCCAAAGCACCATTTTCACTGCAGGCCACCAGGAAGGCCACATCACCATAGCTAATCAGTAGAAAAAGTCCTACCCCTGGGGGGCCAGACAACATGAGACCTGTCCCCTCCACCCTACAAGTCAGGACAAAAGGCTCACCCTGCTTTTGTGCAAACTAGGGTCTAATGTCCTGAACCACAGATTAACAGGCTTGAGACAGTGGAGGAAAAGAGCTCAACTCTCACATAAAATGCCAAGTCATAAATGGTCAAATGATATGCAAAGGCCAATTCTTGAAAGAAGAAATGAAAACTATCTATAGTCATGAAAAATTGCTCTAGATCATTACTGATTAGAGAAATGCAAATAAAAAGCATCCCTGAGGTACCACCTCACACCTCTCAGGTTGGCCAATATAACCAGAAAGGATAATGATCAATGTTGGAGGGAATATGGGAAAGCTGGGACACTAATGCAATGGAAGTGGAGCTGTGAATTGATCCAGCCTTTCTGGAGAACAATTTGGAATTATATCCAAAGGTGAATAAAAATGTACATACCCTTTGATCCAGCAATATAACTACTGGATATGAATCCTAAAGATTTCACACAAATAAAAACAGATCTAAACAATTGGAAAAATGTTAATTGCTAATGGATAGGCTGAATAAATATGATAAAAATGAAAATTCTACAATAATTAATCTATTTATTCAGTGCTAACCCAAACTAACAAAAACCAAAAGGTCCAGAATATTTGGAATTCAAGGGGAAAAAAAAATGAAGGAAGGTAGCCTGGCCTACAAAATGTCAAACTGTTTTATAAAATAATAATTGTCAGAATAATCTACTAGTGCCTAAGAAATAAAGTAGTGGATCAGTGGAATTTTTTAAGTATACAATATATTATAGTAACTGATCATAGTAATTTAGTAT
Organism: Macrotis lagotis; assembly: GCF_037893015.1. Taxonomy (NCBI): domain Eukaryota; kingdom Metazoa; phylum Chordata; class Mammalia; order Peramelemorphia; family Peramelidae; genus Macrotis; species Macrotis lagotis. Next base: position 217,218,093 of record NC_133664.1, on the reverse strand, counting down.
ATGATAAACACAAAGATTCAAACTTTTAGGACAAAAACTCATTATTTGACAAAAACTGAAGTGAAAAATAGAAAATAATAAGGCAAAAACTAGGTATAGATCAATATATCACATCATTTAGCAATATAAGATCAAAATGGGTATGTGGTTTAAATATAAAGGGCAATAATGATAAGCAAATTAGGAGAACAAGGAATACATTTTTGTACAAACAAAATCAATGCAACCAAAATTAGAAGGAAAGCAGAAAACGAAAGAAAATTTTATAATAAATATCTCTGAAAAAGATCTCATTTCTCAAACATATAGAGAACTACATCAAATTTCTAAGAATACATGTCATTCCTCAACTGATAAATGCTCAAAAGACTGTGAACAGTTCAGATAAAAGAAATCAAAGGTATTTATAGTAATATGAACAAATGGTCAAAGTCATTATTGATTACAGAAATGAGAAATAAAACAACTCTACATATGTATAATTGCATATTGCAAGATTGCTAATGTATAATTTAGACTGTTTGCTAAAAGGGGAGGGGAGGGGGAATAGAAAATGGAATTCTAGAAACTTAAAAAAAAGGTTTATAATTGTTTAAAAAGAAGAAATGACACCAACAAGACCACTACTGGAAATTCCTAATCACAATCAATCTTTTATAGTAAGTCAGTAAAATTGGATTTATTAGGCTTTTACTATGTACCTAGAACTGTATTAGGTACCAGAAATACAAAGAATACAAAGAAAGGCAAAAATATAGCTCTAAAGGTGCTCCATTCTAATGAAGGTCACTAAATTGATCATAAACCTTAAATCTTTTAAGTGTTTTACTATTTACAATACTGAAGTCATCTTATATATTATTAACCTAATACTGTTTGCTTTGTTCTACATCTGTTCCTATAAACTTCCCAGATTTCTCTGAATCAAACCCTTTCATCATTTATTATGGAGTAATTATAATCCATTACATTCATAAACTATAATTGTTCTCTGAGGAGAGCCTACTCTTTTCCAATTCTTCTTTAAGCATTAGTTAATTAAAAGATATTCTTTTTAAAGACAAGAATTGTCTTTCTTGCTTGTATTTGTATAGCAAATTCTTAGCACAAAGATCAGCACTATTTATATTCTTGTTTTTGTAAATGTTTAGCAATTCCCTAGATTTCTAAATATTTGGTCATTTAACACTGATGAGAGAAATTTACTTTGAAAGTTTGTGCAAGGGGCGGCTAGGTGGCATAGTGGATAAAGCACCCGCCCTGGAGTCAGGAGTACCTGGGTTCAAATCCGGTCTCAGACATTTAATAATCACCTAGCTGTGTGGCCTTGGGCAAGCCACTTAACCCTGTTTGCCTTGCAAAAAAAAAAAACCTAAAAAAAAAAAAGAAAGAAAAAAGTTTGTGCAGGGCCCGCTAGGTGGAGTAGTGGATAGAGCCTTGGCCCTGGGGTCAGATGAACCTGAGTACAGATCTGGCCTCAAACATTTAATAACTACCTAGCTGTGAGACCTGAGGCAAGTCACTTAACCCCATTGCCTTGCAAAAATAAAATAAATAAAAAATTTGTGCAGAAGTTTTCAATTTCATAAAATTATAATTGTCAGTGATCAATGATCATTGGTCAAAAACTGTCTCTTTTCTACTCCTTTAATTCTTTATTACATAAATTTTTGTATCAAGGTTTTATTATCTAGCTGGATTGGTTTATAAATTGAATTTTAGCTAGAAATAATTCTAGTAGTTTATAGCAGAGTAAATAATCCACAATTTGTCAAAAAGAGAATATAAATTAATTATCTGGAACCAAGATTGGAAATTTGTGAGGCAAATTTTTCTTTTAAACCCATACATATTTCACTTATGTGACATCTTCTTAACGATATATAAAATGAAATTTTGCAAATTAAATACATTTAAATATAAAAATTTTATATGATGATCTTTACTCATGAGATTAAAAGAATTATTTTGGATTGGATTACTTTTCAGTGAACCTCTCTTAGTTTTATCACTTGGTGGCTAAACTCAGGGTGGCAAACATTTTCAAATTCAATTATGGTCAGAATAAGTATTACAGTTAAGGTTCAAAATTAAATTAATATTTTTAAATGCCTAAAATGCCTAGAGATCCAAAAATGAAAAACCAGACAAAAAAACAAAAACTAATCATTCCTTTCCTGAAAAAACTTAAGAGAAACAGCAAAAGTAGCAATTACAGTCCAGTTTTCTGCTAAAACTACTCCAATAAAGATCAAAGAAGGAAGAATGATAAGGAAATTTAAGAAAAACAGAACAGCATAAGACGACCAAAAAAAGAGCTGAAAAAGCACTGGGGAGGACACTCAACAGTGAAAGCAAACATTATAGAAGGGACTAGACCTTATAAACTATATACCAATACAAGAACTAGTCTAGAACCTAGAGGCCTGGAGGCTACACCAGGCAGCGGGTAGCAGCAGGCATTTCTATCTCTCTGACCTCAAAATATGGGTCTCAAATACAGTTTGGACTAAGCTGTGGTTGGCCACTGTATAACAAGAAAAGGAGCAGCAGCAAAACTAGCAAGGTTGTAATAAAGGTTATATAAAGACCGGGAAGAGTTTCATGGTCCTAAGCCTATAGCAAACCTCAGTCAATTCACAGTCTAGTGAAAAAGTCTCCTAGTTCATTACTCTGAATCAAGAGAACTACCCCCTATCTAAGAAGAGAAAGGGTCAGCAGCAATTATGAGATCTAACCAAGGGGCAAGAATGAAGTTATTCTATTCAGAACTTCAGAGTAATTATTTTTCAGATGTGTTCACTCTTTGTGACCCCATTTGGACTGTTGGTGCTTTTTTGTTGTTGTTGTTGGGCTTTTTTTGGTAGCAAAATGGTTTGCCATTTCCACCTCTAATTCATTTTGCAGATTCTGAGGAAACTGAGGAAAACAGAAACAAACCAGGCTGTAAGAGGCCAGATTTGAACTTAGAAAGATGAGTCTTCCTCATTACAGGACTGACACTGTATTCAAAGTGCCAACTAATAGTGCCATATCAGGGTGAGAAACTTACAAAGTTTAGACCAAGAAGTTATAAGACTTTAATTCTAAATTTGACTGTTAATAGTATGCTCAAAGTTTACAGGTCCCTGGTTTAAGTTGCAGTCAAAACTTCCAAAGAATATATAACATGCAAACCATCCCCCCCAAAAAAAAGAAAATGAAAAAGATGACCAAACAAGAGATTGGTCCTATCATAATGTCTCAATTCAGGAAGAAAGACTGGAAGAATAAGTTAACAAAAAAGACACTTATAAATAAAGAACTGTTTTGAGTTCAGGTATGCCCAACATGCAAACCCCTAAAGAACAGTATAGTTATCCAACAGTCTATAAGCAAAACCTCAGGAAAAAACACCATATAATCATGAGATCTTAGTCCCTATAATTTCTGGAAGAAATGAAGCAAGAATATAAAAATAATACTATAAATGAAATCAGAAATGAGATGAGAATTTTGGAGGAAAAGATTAGCAGGACTAATTTATAAGATGATGAGAATCTAGAGTCCCCTTAGAACCAGAATGAAATCAAGAGTTACAGAGGAAATTAAGTAAGACAAGGCCTGGAACTGGCTTTGTTATATTTTAATGGAAAAGAAGAAGAGGGAGGTGCAAAGTAATACATGAGAGGAAAGGGGTTTATTACCTCACATACTATGAACACCTCTTTTTCATCTGAACTAGTCAAAGGAGGTAACATAATACATACATACATACACACACACACACACACACACACTCAACTGAACAGGCAATAACAGGATGGAAATTGGAGAAGTAACAGAATGAAGAATAGACACATAGTCACGCAGATTCGAGGAGGGAACAGTATTAAACAAAACAAAGATCAGCTTTTGAAAATGTATGACAAAGGGGGATCTAAAAGGAAAGGATTAAAAATTAGTAATTTATATATGTACAACTAGAAATTAAAAAGGGACAAGGAAAGGAGGCTTGGACCCAGGAACCTGCCAACTGTACAGGATGCCTGCTCCATAAATTCTTCAGATGAATCACAAGATATCATACTAAAATTTGTTGGATGTTGTCAAAGTAGTACTTAGAAACAATTTTATATCTCTAAAGTCTTACATCTATAAAATAGAGACAGAATAAATCAACGATTTGGGCATGCAACAAAAATTCCTCAGATGGTCCTCCATTATACCACTGCTACCACACCAGTATTCCTGTCTTGTATGCTTCAGCTCCCAGCTTTGATAAGGAACTCCACTACAGTCTCAGGCCACTAACATCTCTGATTCTATGATGTTTCTTGATCTATACAATTAATTGTAATACTTTAAAACTTCTTTCCAGTCTCAGACACTTAATAATTACCTGGCCATGTGACCTTGGGCAAGCTACTTAACCCCATTTGCCTTGCAAAAACCTAAAACAAAAAAACAAAACAAAACAAAAAACCTTCTTTCCCTGGGGTGGCTAGGTGGCACAATGGGTAGAACGCTGGCCCTGGAGTCAGAAGTACCTGAGTTCAAATCCAACCTCAGACACTTAATACTTACCTAGCTGTGTGGCCTTGGACAAGCCACTTAAACCCTTGCCTTGCAAAAAACCTTAAAAAAAAAGAATAATGAAATCAAGATTTTTGCAAAAACAAAAACAAAAACAAAACTTCTTTCCCAAGCTTTATTCCAGGAAATTTGTCTGCGTATCTAGTGAGGATTTCATTGATCTCTTCCTGTTTCCTTTGTAGGTCTGGTCCAAGGGAAAATCCCAGGTACCAACTAAATTTAAATTAAATTAACCTTAATGTGCCATTTGTCAGACAACCAACATGAAAAGGCAAGAAAAGTTAATACTTTATCAAGTAGGTATCATCAATTCCAGAAAAAAAGGCCTAATTCATGTTAACTTTCTTTACAGGAAGGCAGAAGTTAACCTTGTCAAGGAAACCTCTAATACAAAATTTTTCTCTTGATATTGTAAGAAAAAAAATAGTAAAAAGTAATAATTCTCTTCAGAAGATTATTTTTCTTTTTTCCTAAAAGCATTCCTAACTTAGAAATTCTCTTTGAATCACAACAGATTCAAATAAGTTTTCGATCTCTGTAATTTACATTAAGCAAAATCTGTTTTTTTTTGTTTGTTTGTTTTGCAAGGCAATGGGGTTAAGTGATGCCCAAGGTCACACAGCTAGGTAATTATTAAGTGTCTGAAGCCAAATTTGAAGTCAGGTCCTCCTGTCTCCAGGGCTGGTGCTCCATTCACTTCCCCACCTAGCTTCCCCACAAAATCTATGTTTTCTACAAAAAATTCCAAGAGGACTCACCATGAATCCCAGGAACAAATGCTATTTATTGCTATAAGAATCAGATAAACAACAAGGAAGGGAAGAAATGGAAGGAACTTAAAAGGAAAGGAATAGGAGGCATAGAAGTTATAATTAAACATGAAAAAAAGTAGAAAATAATGACCAAACAAGACTTCATAAGAATCATGTAATATTTCACCTACCTTTAGCAGAGGTAATAAAATAGAAGTGTGGAACAAGACATTATTGAGACATAGGCAAAGAGTCAAATATAATATGGACCACTTAGACATATATCTTCTTTTCTTTGTATACTGAAATGTTCATATTTGCAGATGTCTTTTAAGCTCCTAATTAAATTTTTTAATACAGCCTAACATTAATATAAAAAAATTACATACTACATGCATGTACATGCTCTGCCTACATTCGTCCCTAAAAATTGACTGCCAACAACCATTAACCATTTCCACAAAATACAACCCCAAGGAAAAATTAAAAATATTCATCCTACATTGGTAGTCAGAAGACAAGAAGATCCATACAGACTCTGGTAAAGATATGAACAAGACCCCAGGTAAAACAACAATGAAGAAAACTAGCTCACATATATAAAAAAAGGAGTACCTCCATCTCAGAATGATAAAAAAATGAATGTAGATGTTAGCAGTAGGTGGAAAAGGATTGTGATAGGCTAACCATCCCAAACCACAATAAATGAACATGGAAAGTGTACTGAGGGAAAAGGAATGTCCCACACCAAAAAACTGAGTAAAAAAGTAAAAAACGAAAGACAAAAACAAGGCTAAGAGACAAAAACAAATAAGCTATTATTTTGTGCTCACAACTGATATTAGCAGAGTTACAGAGGGGAATAAATGGTTTAGCCACAAAAATTACAAGAATGCTCAGAAGAATTCATGCAACGGATAAAAAAATGAAACAATAGAAATAACTCTAAAGCATAAATGGAAGAATAAAATGTTTAGAGAAAAGGGTAGAAATGTTACCCAAGAAACTGGTTTTGCAAGTAATACCAACCCTTAAAAACAAAATGGAGGACAAATGTTTATAAAAATAAAAGTTGCCCAGGTTCAATGAAGAGGAAATTAAATACCTAAACAACATTATCTCAGAAGAAGAAATTCAACAAGCCATTATTGAACTCCCTAGGCCAGATTGATTCACAAGTGAATTCTATTAAACATTTAAGGAACCATTGGTTGCAATTCGAAAGAAAATTATAGACCTATCTTCCTGATGAATACAGATGAAAAAAATCTTAAATAAAATCTTAGTAAAATGATTACAAGTTATCACTAGGATAATACACTATGACCAAGTAGAATTTATTCCAGGAATGCAGGGTTGGTTCAATATTAGGAAAACTGTTAGTACATTAATTAAATCAATAACAAACATATTAAAAATTATATGATTATATCAATAGATGGTGAAAAAGCTTTTGACAAAATACAGCACCTATTCCTAATAAAAACACTAGAGAGTGAAGGAAACCATCAACAAGCATTATATGCAACAGGGATAGGTTAGAGACATTCCCAATAAGATCAGGGGTGGAAACAAGGATGCCCTTTATCACCTTCAATATTGTATTAGAAATGTTAGCTTTAGCAATAAGAGAAGAAAAAGAAATTGAAGGAATTAGAATCGGGAAGCAAGAGACAAAACTCTTACTCTTTGCAGATGACATGATGGTATACCTAGAGAATCCAAAAAAAAAATCATCTAAAAGACTACTAGAAATAATTTGCAACTTTAGCAAAGTTGCAGGATATAAAATAAAACCTCACAAATCTGCGACATTTCTATATATGAATATCAAGATATAGCAGAAAGAGCTAGAAAGAGAAATCCCATTCAGAGTTACCTCAGGCAAAATAAAATACCTGGGAGTCTACCTGCCAAGGCAGACTCAAAAACTTTTTGAAAACAATTACAAAACACTTCTCACACAAATAAAATTAGATTTAAATAACTGGGCAAACATCAACTGCACATGGATAGGTCGAGCTAATATAATAAAAACAACAAATCTACCAAAACTAAACTACTTGTTTATGCCCTACCAATTCCAAAAAATTACTTTAATGACTTAGAAAATGTTGAAAGTAAATTCACATGGAAAAATAAAAAGTCAAGAATTTCCAGGGGTTCAATGAAAACAAAGTACAAAAGAAGGTGGCTTAGTCTTACCAGATCTAAAATTATATTATAAAACATCAATCATCAAAACTATCTGGTATTGGCTAAGAAACAGAGTAGTCGACCACTGGAATAGACTAGGTACAAAAGTAGGAAATGATTATAGTAATCTGTTGTTTGATAAACCCAAAGAGTCCAGCTATTGGGATAATAGCTCTTCGATAATCTCTCTTTGAAAAAACTGCTGGGAAAATTGGAAGTTAGTATGGAAGAAATTTAAGATTAGAATAACACCTCACAACCTATATATATCAAGATAAGATCAAAATGGATACAGGATTTAGACATAAAAAGCAATATTATAAGCAAACTAGAATTCAAGGAGTAGTATACCAATCAATCAGATCTATGGAAAGGGAAGCAGTTTATGACCAAGGAAGAGATGAAGAATCATTAAAAAAAAAACTAGATATATCTGATTACATTAAACTAAAAGCTTTTTGCACAGACAAAACCACTGTAACTAAGATCAAAAGAAATGTAGTAAATTGGGAAACAATTTTTAAAAATTAGTATTTCTGACAAACAACTCATTTCTAAAATACACAGAACTTAGTCAAATTTTCAAAAAAAAAAAAATTAATTCCCCAATTGACAAATGGTCAAAGGATATACAAAGGCAATTTAAAGATGAGATCAAAGCAATCCATAGTCATATAAAAAACTGCTCTAAATCATTACTTATTAGAGAAATGTAAAGTAAAACATCTCTGAGAAACCACCTCACACCTCTCAGATTGGCCAATATGACCAGAAAGGACAATGATCAATATTAGAAGGGATGTGGGAAATCTGGGACACTAATACATTGTTGGTGGAGCTGTGAACTCCTCCAAACTTTCTGGAGAACAATTTGGAATTATGCCCAAAGGACAACAAAAATGTACATACCCTTTGATCCAGAAATACCACTACAGGGTCTATACCCTGAAGAGATTATGAAAAAGAGTAAAACATCACTTATACAAAAATATTCATAGCAGCCTTGTTTATGGTGGCAAAGAACTGGAGATTAAGTAAATGTCCTTCAATTGGGGACTGGCTTAACAAACTGTGGTATGTATATGTCATGGAGCATACTATTTTTCTATTAGAAACCAGGAGGGATGGGAATTCCGGGAAGCGTGGAAGGATTTGCATGAACTGATGCTGAGTGAGATGAGCAGAATTACAAGAACATTGCACACACTAACAGCAACAAGGGAGTGATGATCAACCTTGATGAACTCGCACATTCCATCAGTGCAACAATCAGGGACAAGTCTGGGCTATCTGCAATGGAGAATACCATCTGTATCCAGACAAAGAACTGTGAAGTTTGAACAAAAACCAAAGACTATTATCTTTAATTTAGAAAAAACCTGTTACCTTATGCAATTTTGCTATCTCTTATACTTTATTTTTCTTCCTTAAGGATATGATTTCTCTCTCTCATCACATTCAACTTAGATCAACGTATACCATAGAAACAATGTAAAGACTAAAAGACTGTGCCTTCTGTGGGGGGTGGAGGACAGAAGCAAGATTAGGGGAAAAAAATATGAAACTCAAAATAAATAAAAATCTAAAAAATAAAGTCTTTGATTTTCAAAAATGGAGCAATCAAAATTAATAACTATGATATAAGAATTATTACAATGAAGTCAAAAAAGATCAAAAACAGAAATATAAGGTATCTACTATGAAAGTCAACAACTTAGGAAGTAAATCCAAGATAATTTAAGAATCAAGTTCCTTTTAAATAAATGACCCCAATAAAATTGAATATTAAATTTCAAGAAATTATAAATCTGTCCAGATCTATATTCACAAAGTAAAAAATAGAAAGGATCCACCAATAACCTCCTTAAAGAAAACCAAAATGGAAAACAAAAATTTATGAAAAATCCATCACAATAGGTCAAAGAAAAATGTATGCAAGAGTCCAGAAAAACAAAGGTCAAGTATCAAGGAGCAATAGATCACTAAAAGATTATTTATATGAAAGAAAATGTTAGCAAACAATATTCCAAAAGTTTAACAAACATGAATAAAATATCCTCCAAGACTAAATAGTACCCTGATGGCTGAGGGTTGGATAAAAAGGGATTGACTGAATTTCTAATAGAATTAGAAAATTTTAAAAACTTTCTAATGAAAGATCCAGATCTATAAAAAGAAAAAGTACAATTACAGGAATAAAAGAAATCTAGAAAGGTAATGGGCTTATATTCTAATAGGGGAAAATAGTAAGCATCAATTCTTAAATGTCAGGGGTAGCTAGGTGGTACAGTGGATAGAGCACCAGCCCTGAAACTAGGAGGCCATACCTTTAAATACAGCTTCAGACACTTAATAAATGCCTAGCAGTGTGACCTTGGGCAAGTGACGTAACCCCATTGCCTTAAATAAAAATTTTAAAAATTCCTGTCTCCAAGGGTGATAGAATTAAAGAATAATAAAAACTAAGGAACTAGGTATGGCTTTATTCAGTTCCATCGGCTAAAAATTTGGTAAAAGAAATGAAAAGATGTAAGAAAGTAAGGGGAGGAATTTAATCACATCTTAAACTGAATAAAGGAGGTCTGAAAACACAGTTTGCTGTACAAATATACGAAATTCAACAAGGAAATGAAAACAGAAAAATGGAAAGATACAATAAAATTGGAAGTGAATAAATACATGGGAAAAATTGGGAGTAAAACAAAAAAAAAATAAATAAACATCAATTTCCAAGGACTGAATATAAACGAGAGAAAGAAAATATAAAAACAAAGATAAGAGTCATTAGAAATCACAAATGATACTCAGATTCCAACTTTCTCCTCCTTCAGAAAGCAAAGAAAGGCACAAAGGGGAGAGAGAGAGAGTAAGCATAAGAGGGATAAGGAAATATATAGTGAATAATCATAAAAGTAAAAACAAATAGATTGATTTAACACACAAAAGAGAGTAGAGTGGTAATAATCCAAAAATGTCATGAAAAATACATGTAAAACAAAAAGAATCAGTTACAATAGAGTTGAAGCAGAATTTACTGTGATTAAGGAAACTTTTTTAAGGAGGCATATATGGTTAAAAGAACTAAGCATGGACATTCTATTGTACTTAAATAAGGACACGTAAATAAATAATATTTATTATTTGAACCAAATGGCATAATAATTAAATATTAAGATGGAAAAATTACTCAAATATTTAAAAAGATTATGTAGTAAAACTATGCTTCTTAAAAATCTTAATTATGAATTTTCAAAATTTATAGAAAACCAGCAAAAAAAAACTCCTAAGTTTTAGTCCTTAATACAACCTTAGGAAAAATAGAACTCTCTGAAAACTCATGAATGCAAATAAAAAATAATATTTGAAAGATAGTGGGTCAAATAACAAAATACAGGAACAACAGATAATTACATCAAAAAATGACAAAATTGGGGCAGCTAGCAGTGGATAGAGTGCTGGCTTTAGAGTACCTGGGTTCAAATCTGGCCTCAGACACTTAATAATAATTACTCAACAGTGTAGCCTTGGGAAAGCCACTTAACCCCATTTGCCTTGAAAAACCTAAAAAAAAATGACAATATATCTAAATCAAAACTTTGAGGGTGTGAAAGATTAAAGAGCTACAATTAAAAAAAATAAAAACAAAAGTTCCAAAACTTAAAGGAACAATTAACAAAATTGAAAATAAAAAAAAAGGTAACAAATAAGCCTAGAAGACTGAGGGTTTTTGAAGGGACAAAGGGAAGCAAAATATTAAAGAATTTTCTCTTTAAAATATATTTTACTTCAGCTGAAGTAAAAAAAGCAGGGGTAGCAATCCTTATCTCAGACAAAGCAGCAGAAAAAATAGATAGCATTAAAAGAGATAAGGAAACTTTATCCTCCTAAAAGGTACCATTGACAATAAAGTCATTTCAATATTGAATATATATGCAGCCAGTGGGACAGCAGCCAAATTCTTAGAGGAGAAGCTGAAAGAACTACAGGAAGGCACAGACAGCAAAACTCTACTAGTGGGAGACCTCAACCTCCCACTCTCAGATCTAGATAAATCGAAGCATAAAACAAACAAGAAAGAAATTTAGGGAGGTAACTAGATTGTTAGAAAAATTAGATACGGTAGACTTATGAATGAAACAGAATGGGGATAGAAAGGAATATACCTTTTTTCTCTGCAGTACATGGAACTTATACAAAAATTGACCATGTACTAGGACATAAAAACCTAATGATCAACTGCACAAAGGCAGAAATAGTGAATACATCTTTCTCAGATCACAATGCAATAAAAGTTATATGCAATACAGGGCCAAGGAGATATAGACCCAAAACAAACTGGAAACTGAATAAGCTCATTTTAAAAAAATGAGTGGACCAAAAAACAAATTATAGAAAGAATTAACCATTATATCCTAGATAATGATAATAATGAAACAACATACCAAAACCTATGGGATTCATTCAAAGCAACACTCAGGGGATATATTATAGCTCTAAATACTTATATGAATAAATTGGAGAAAGAGGAAATCAATGAACTAAACGTGCAACTAAAAAAATTAGAGAAACAACAAATCAAAAATACCCAATTAAGTACCAAATTAGAAATTCTAAAAATTAAAGGAGAAATTAATAAAATTGAAAGCAAAAAACACTATTGAATAAATAAAACCAAAAGTTGGTATTATGAAAAAACCAATAAAATTGATAAACCTCTGGTCAATTTGATTAAAAAAAAGAAAGAATAAAACCAAATTGCTAGTATCATAAATGAAAAAGGTGAACTCAACACCAATGAGGAGTAAATTGAAGTAATAATTCGAAAATTACTTTGCCCAACTCTATGCCAAATAAATTTGATAATCTAAGTGAAATGGATGAATATTTACAAATATCTCTCTCATCAACAACCAAATTTGGAAAATGTAAAACTCAAATAATATCTTTAATAAAAATAAATTTAAAAAAAATAAAATTTTAGAAAAAAAACAGATAGCTTATTGTCTGATCTTGTTACCTCTTAGACTTCTCTTTAAGGATATGATTTTTCTCTCATCACACCCAATTTGGATCAAGGTACAACATGGAAACAAAGTAAAGACTGACAGAGTTGTTTTCTGTGGTGGGGGAGCAAGATAGGGGGTAAATTGTAAAACTCAATTAATATCTCTAATAAAAATAAATTTAAATTAAAAAAAAAGAATTTGCTCTCTCATAAAGAGAAAAACCAAACTGCCAACATGAAAAAATTGACCACAGATAAAGAAAAAGGAAATCCTTGGAAACTTGCTTGATCAGCTATAGGTCAATAAAGTTGACAACATAAATGAATGTCTGAATGTTTACAAAAACAAACATACCTGGATAAAAATAAACAGAATAAGAATTTTTAAAACTCTAACATCAGGGGCAGGTTAAGTGGTGCAGTGGATAGCACTGGCCCTGGAGTTAGGAGGACCCAAGTTCAAATCCAGCCTCAGACACTTAATAATTACCTAGCTGTGCAACTTTGGACAAATCACTTAATTCTACAGCTTTGAAAAAAAACAGGAAAAAATAATCAACATCTGTAAAATATCATGGATTAGCCATAAATGAATTTAATTATATTTCCCAAAAAAACAGGATCAGATGATTTAATAAGAAAATTCTAGAGTCAAGATGGCAAAGTAAAGCCAGGGACTTGCCTGACCTCTCCCCTCAAATACCTCAAAATAACTTTTGAAAATGACTCTAGACTTCCGGCCATGATGGCGGAGAGAGAAGACAGGCACAGTTCTAAAGTCATCTGATCTCTTCCCCATCTATCACATGAAACAAACCTCTTAAAAGAAGTCCGAACCAGGAAACCCAGAAAGAAAAGCCAGGAGAGGAAAATCTACCTCAGCATTTGCCTCCCAGAGCAGCCTTGGCTGAGTACTCCCAGGTGAGTCTGAGCTCCCAGGGAAGATCAGACAGACCAAAGCTGAATCAGAACCTGGAGTCTGAGGGCCCCAGAGCCCGACCTGCTGAATCAGCAGTGGGGCTGGACAAAGGGGGCTTGGGTCGCCGGGGAAGCAGAGGCACTGGTGTTGGGGCTGTCCCCCTGGAGCTTGGGGAAGGGGCTGCAGGGAAGGGGCTGCAGGGAGAGGTCTGGTGCAGGAGAGCTGTGGACACCATCCCTGGGCTCCTCTGGTCTGAGAAACTCTGAGCCCAAGCCTCCATTGCACTGAAGCCTCCTCCCAAATAAATGCAAATTATTTCTGCCTCAGGCCCAGGTGTGTGAGCAAAAGAACCAGCCCAGCTGAGGAATGACCTCAGGCCAGGGTAAAGCCCACCATTGATTGAAGGCAAAAGAATTCAATAGCTCCAATTCCCTCCCTCAAGCAAAGGGAGAAGGCCTTGCAACCAAGGTCACAGACACCCCAGAGAGGGCAACCAGCACCTCCTACTGGCGAGGCAGAGAAACTGCACTCAGTAAAGCCTTTAGAGATCCCAAGCCCAGGTGAACCAGCCCCACCCAACTCAAGGTCTTAGCATAATGAACAAAGGTCAGTGGAAAGGTGGATCCATAGAAAAATTCCTGGAAGGGAAAGATCCCAACTCAGAGAGACCTGGAACCCCTGAGGAGAATACAATCTGGTCTCCAGCACAGAAAGACTTCCTCCAGGAAAGAAGGAAGGAGCTTAAAAATTTGGGAGAGACAATTAATACCTTGCAACAAGAAAACAAAACCTGAGAAAGTACAATTGGACAAACACAAAAGGAGAATAAATCTCTCAGATCCTCAAATGAGCAAATGCAGAAAGAAATTAATTCTCTCAAAACCTCAATTGGTCAAATGGAAAGCTCTTTCAAAAGTAGAACTGACCAATTGGAAAAGGAGTTGCAAAAGGTTAATGAAGAAAACTCCTCCCCACCAAAAATAATGGAGTCTACAGAAACTAATGACTCCACAAGACAGCAAGTCAGTTAGTTAAAAAAAATCAAAAAATAGAAAAAAATAGAAGCAAATGTAAAATACCTCATCAACAAAACCACTGACCTTGAAAATAGATGGAGGAGGGGCAAACTGAAAATTATAGGACTTCCTGAAAACACTGAAGAGAAAAAAAGCCTGGACTTAATATTATAGGATCTAGTGATGGAAAACTGCCCTGATATCATGGAATCGGAGGGCAAAGAGTACATCGATCCCCACCAGAAAAAGATCCTAAAATGAAAACACCAAGGAATGTTGTGGCCAAACTGCAGAATTATCAGATAAAAGAGAAAATCCTGCAAGCAGCCAGAAAGAAACAATTTAAATATCAAGGAGCCACAGTAAGGATCACACAAGACCTGGCTGCATCAACATTAAGGGATCAAAGGGCCTGGAATGAGATATTCCCAAGAGCATGGGACCTTGGAATGCAGTAAAGAATCTACTTTCCTGTAAAGCTGAGCCTTCTCTTCCAGGGAAAAAGATAGACATTTAACGAAATGGAAGAATTCCAAAATTTTCTGATGAAAAGACCAGAGCTAAACAGAAAATTTGGACATCAAACAGGAGGTTCAAGAGACATATGAAAAGGTAAAAAAGGGGGGGGGGGCAGTAAAAGGAAAAAAAAAATGCAATCCAGTAAGTTGAAACTGCCTATATCCCAGCATGGGGGGAAAAAAGATCCTCATAAATCTTGAGAATTGTAACTCTAACAGAGAAAATATACTAGCCAGAAATGATGGACATTCATGACCTAACCATGAGACTGCTATCTAATGGGATGTAACTGGCTTTAAGCCCACTTGGGAGAAAGACTCTAATAACTCTCAGGAATTTTGACTCTATTCGATAAAATATACTAAACTAGAAGGGACAGACTCTCAGGATTTTCTATGACTTAGAATGATCTAAAAAAACACTACCAAAAAGGGGGACAGGAAAGACATGGGAGGAGGGAGGGGATTGAATGGGGTAAATCTCATTACACTAGGAGGTACAAAAAACCTATGGTAATAGTGGGGAAGAAGGGAGCAGAGGAGAAACACCTGAATCTTCTCATCAGACTTGGCTTAAAGTCAATCTACACATACTCAGTTAACTTATAAAACATCTAACCTTTCAAGTATTAAAAGGGGAAAAGGGGAGGGGGGGATGGAGAAAGGGAAAGGCAGTGGAGGAAACAAGGGGAAATAATAAAAGGAAGGGAAGGGAAAAGGGAAAGGGGAAAGAAAGGGGAGGGTGTGATATAGGAGGGCAAACACTGAAGGGGGTGGTTTTCAGAAACAAAAGACTGGGGAATATGGATAAAAGGGGGGAAAATACAAACAAGGAAGATAGCACAGAGGGCAATAAAGAATTAGTAATCATAACCTTGAATGTGAATGGGATGAACTCTCCCTTAAAGCATAAGCAAATAGCAAAGTGGATTAAACACCAGAATCCTACAATATACTGCTTACAAGAAGCTCATTTGAAGCAGAGAGATACATATAGAGTAAAGGTAAAAGGTTGGAGCAAAATGTATTTTGCTTCAGCTGAAGTAAAAAAAGCAGGGGTAGCAATCCTTATCTCAGACAAAGCAGCAGCAAAAATAGATAGCGTTAACAGACATAAGGAAGGAAACTATATCCTCTTAAAAGGTACCATAGACAATAAAGTCATTTCAATATTGAATATATATGCAGCCAGTGGGACAGCATCCAAATTCTTAGAGAAGAAGCTGAAAGAATTACAGGAAGACAGACAGCAAAACTCTACTAGTGGGAGACCTCAACCTCCCGCTATCAGATCTAGATAAATCAAATCATAAAGCAAACAAGAAAGAATTTAGGGAGGTAAATAGATTGTTAGAAAAATTAGATATGGTAGATTTATGGAGGAAACTGAATGGAGATAGAAAGGAATATACCTTTTTCTCTGCAGTGCATGGAACTTATACAAAAATTGACCATGTACTAGGACATAAAAACCTAATGATCAAGTGCAGAAAGGCAGAAATAGTGAATACATCTTTCTCAGATCACAATGCAATAAAAGTCATATGCAATACTGGGCCAAGGAGATATACACCCAGAACAACTTGGAAACTGAATAACCTCATTTTAAAAAATGAGTGGACCAAAAAACAAATTATAGAAAGAATTAACCATTTTATCCTAGATAATGATAATAATGAAACAACATACCAAAACCTATGGGATTCATTCAAAGCAACACTCAGGGGATATATTATAGCTCTAATGCTTATATGAATAAATTGGAGAAAGAGGAAATCAATGAACTAAACATGCAACTAAAAAAATTAGAGAAAGAACAAATCAAAAATCCCCAATCAAATACCAAATTAGAAATTTTAAAAATCAAAGGAGAAATTAATAAAATTGAAAGCAAAAAAACTATTGAATTAATAAATAAAACCAAAAGTTGGTATTATGAAAAAACCAATAAAATTGATAAACCTCTGGTCAATTTGATTAGAAAAAAGAAAGAAGAAAACCAAATTGCTAGTATTATAAATGAAAAAGGTGAACTCACCACTAATGAGGAGGAAATTAAAGTAATAATTTGAAATTATTTTGCCCAACTTTATGCCAATAAATTTGATAATCTAAGTGAAATGGATGAATACTTACAAAAACATAAGTTGCCCAGGTTAAATGAAGAAGAGATTAAATACCTGAACAAACCTATCTCAGAAAAAGAAATTCAACAAGCCATTACTTAACTCCTTAAAAAAAAATCTCCAGGGCCTGATGGATTCACAAGTGAATTCTACCAAACATTTAAGGAACAATTGGTTCCAATCCTATATAAACTCTTTGGAAAAATAGGGAAAGATGGAACTCTGCCTAACTCTTTCTATGAAACCAATATGGTACTGCTACCTAAATCAGGAAGAGTTAAAACAGAGAAAGAAAATTATAGACCTATTTCCCCCTCATGAATATAGATGCAAAAATCCTAAATAAAATCTTAGCAAAACGACTACAACAAGTCATCACTAGGATAATACATCATGATCAAGTAGGATTTATTCTAGGAATGCAGAGTTGGTTCAATATTAGGGAAACTGTTAGTATACTCAATTATATCAATAACAAACCTATCAGAAACCATATGATCATATCAATAGATGCTGAAAAAGCTTTTGACAAGATACAGCATCCATTCCTATTAATAACACTAGAGAGTGTAGGAATAAATGGACTGTTCCTTAAAATAATGAGCAGTATCTATCTGAAACTATCAACAAGCATTATACTCAATGGGGAGAGGCTAGAGGCATTACCAATAAGATCAGGGGTGAAACCACTACTATTCAATATTGTATTAGAAATGTTAGCATCAGCAATTAGAGAAGAAAAACAAATTAAAGGAATTAGAATTGGGAAGGAAGAGACAAAACTCTCACTATTCGCAGATGACATGATGGTCTACCTAGAGAATCCCAAGAAATCATCTAAAAAACTACTGGAAACAATTAGCAATTTTAGCAAAGTTGCAGGTTATAAAATAAACCCCCATAAATCCTCAACTTTCCTATATACGACTAGCAAGAAACAGCAGGAAGAGCTAGAAAGAGAAATCCCATTCAAAGTAACCTCAGAGAGTGTAAAATACTTGCGAGTCTATTTGCCAAGACAGACTCATAATCTTTTTGAAAACAATTATAAAACACTTTTCACACAAATTAAATCAGATTTAAATAACTGGGCAAGTATCAACTGCTCATGGATAGGTAAAGCTAATATAATAAAAATGACAATTCTACCAAAACTAAACTATCTGTTTAGTGCCCTACCAATCAAAATTACAAAAAATTACTTTGAGTTAGAAAAAATTGTAAGTAAATTCATATGGAAAAATAAAAAGTCAAGAATTGCCAGGAGCTTAATGGAAAAAAGTGCAAAACCAATGTAACCAAGATCAAAAGAAATGTGGTAAATTGGGAAACAATCTTTACAACTAATGATTCTGACAAAGGACTCATTTCTAAAATATACAGAGAACTGAGACATATTTTTAAAACAAAAAGCCATTCCCCAATTGACAAATGGTCAAAGGATATGCAAAGGCAATTTACAGATGAGGAGATAAAAGTAATCCATAGCCATATCAAAAAATGCTCTAAATCATTAATTATGAGAGAAATGCAAATTAAAGCTTCTCTGAGGTACCACCTCACACCTCTCAGATTGGCCAGTATGACCAGGAAGGATAATGATCATTGTTGGAAGGGATGTGGGAAATCTGGGACACTATTACACTGTTGGTGGAGCTGTGAACTCATCCAACCCTTCTGGAGAGCTATTTGGAACTATGCCCAAAGGGAAACAAAAATGTGCGTACCCTTTGACCCAGCAAGACCACTACTGGGTCTATACCCTGAAGAGATGAGGGAAAAGGGTAAAAACAATACTTGTACAAAAATATTTATAGCAGCCCTGTTTGTGGTGGCAAAGAATTGGAAATCCAGTAAATGTCCTTCAATTGGGGAATGGTTTAGCAAACTGTGGTATATGTATGTCATGGAACACTACTGTTCTATTAGAAACCAGGAGGGACGGGATTTCAGGGAAACCTGGAGGGATTTGCATGAACTGATGCTGAGTGAGATGAGCAGAACCAGAAAAACACTGTACACCCTAACAGCAACATGGGAGTGATGTTCAACCTTGAAGGACTTGCTCATTCCATCAGCGCAACAATTGGGAACAATTTTTGGCTGTCTGCAAAGGAGAATACCATCTCTATCCAGATAAGGAGCTGTGGAGTACGAACAAAGTACAATTCAGGAAAAAAAAAAAACAGATGTCTTATGGTTTGATCTGGTTACCTCTGAGAATTCTGTTCTCTTTAAGGATATGATTTCTCTCTCATCACACCCAATTTGGATCGAGGTACAACATGGAAACAAAGTAAAGACTGACGGAATGCTATCTGTGGGGTGCGGTGGGGGGAGGGAAGCAAGATTGGGGGAAAACTGTAAAACTCAAATAATATCTTTAATAAAAATTTAAAAAAATAAAATAAAATAAAATAAAAATGACTCTAAAATTCTAGAGAACCAGAACCCACAAAAAGATGTAGTGAAACAATTTTCCAGGCCAAGGCAACTTAGAAGGTAGGCAAGAAGTTCCACTGTATCAGATTGAGAAAGAAATTCAGCCCAACACTGGGACAGGCCAGCCCAGCACACAATGGACCCCAGTAAACCAGGAGTAGACCTCAGGGCAACAGAATCAATGGCAGCAATTGAGGTTTACAAAACTCTCAGTCCATGGGTACCATAGACAACTTAGAATCTTAACAGCAGGAAATGTCTTATTCCTAGGTGAAAGTGAAGCAGAGCTCCAGCCCCAGCAAGCCAGGAGCAGGCCTTGGGAGCCACTGAATCAGTAGCAGCAGCAGTGTAAAACTGGTCAGAAGGAGATTATAGGGATCACTTTGTTAGCACTGAGGCAGAATGCTTTGCCCATACTCAGATCTAGATTGTAATCCTCTCCCAATAGCAGTCCAAGGGCAAGGGGGGAACTACAACAAAAATTGCAGTCACAAGAGAGCAGAAACTCTCCTCACAGTTTTAGAGCAGAAAAAAAAGTGCTAGTGTCCCCTCACAGACCATCACATTTAGATCATACTGCCTTAGAAAAACCAAAAACTTACAGGTCTCTAGAAGTAACGTTGAAAACAGCTACATAAAACTCCGTGAAGCAGAGTTGTAGAGTTAAAAGTCAAGAAATAATTTGACAAAATGCAAACACCAGAAAATATTTTGACCATAAAAAGTTACTTTGGTGACAAGAAGATCAAAATACATACTCAGAAGGTGATAAGCCTCCCAAGAAAAATATGAATTGGTCTCAGGCCATGGCAAAGTTCAAAAAGGATTTTAAAAAATCAAATAAGAGAGGTACAGGGGGAAAAATGGGAAGAAAAATGATGCAATATTGTACCAGGATACAATAAAATCATAACAAATCTGTATCTTGGTAAAAGTAAAGGAGACATTAAAAAATACTGAAGAAAATAACATCTTTAAAAACAGACTAAGCCAAACGGTAAAAGACCAAAAAGTCAGCAAGAGAAGAATGCCTTAAAAAAGCAGAATTGGACAAATGAAAAAAAGAGAAACAAAAATACACTAAAGAAAAAACTCCTTAAAAAGTAGAAATGAACAAATGGAAGCTAAAGACTTTATAAGAAATCAAGAAATAATTTAACAAAACCAAAAGAATGAAAAAATAGAAAACTGTGAAATATCTTATTAGAAAAACAGTTGTTTTGGAAATAGACCCAGGAAGATAATTTTAAAATTATTGGAATACCTGAAAGCCATGATCAAAAAAAAGAGCCTCTTTCAAAAAAGCACCAAGGAAAACTGCCCTAATGTCCAAAAACTACAGGGTAAAAGAGTCTTTGAAAGAATCCATCGATTACCTCCTGAAAGGGATCACAAAATGAAAGCACCAAGTAATATTGTAGAAAAATTCCAGAACAATCAGGTTAAGAAGAAAAATACTGCAGGCAGCCAAAAACAAAACCAAACAAACCCCAATTCAAACACCAAGGAGATGCAGTCAGGATTGCACAGAACTTGGAAGCTTCAACATTAAAGGATCATAGGACCTGGAATAAGATATTGTGGACAGCAAAGGACTCTGGATTAACACCACAGAGAATCAACTACCCAGCAAAAATGAGGATAATATTTCAAGGGAAGAAGATGGACATTCAATGAAAAAGAGGACTTTTCAAACTTTCTTGATTAAAATACATAGCTGAACATAAAATTTGATCTTCAAATACAAGACTCAAGAGATACATTAAAAAGGTAAATAGGAAATGAAAAAATGCTATTCAATAAGACTAAATTGTTTACATTTCTATATGGGAATTTGATAATTTTAACTCTCAAGAACCATAGCGCTACTGGAAGGGTTTAAGTATACTTAAAGAGAAGATGTGGGCCTAAGTTGAGTTTGATATGATGATCTAAAAAATTAAAGTATGAAAAAAAGAATTGTATTGGGAAAAGAGAGGTAGATTAGGGTAAATTAAATCACATGAAGGGGCACAAACGATTTTAATATGACAGGAGGGGGAAAAATGGAGGGGATGAGAAGTGACTCAGAATAACTAATTCTAATACCTAATTTGGTATTTAATTGGAATAACTAATACCAAATCTCCAATTAAATACCAAATTAGGGAATAACATATACACTCAACTGGAAATTTATCTTACCCTAAAAGAAATTAGGAGGTGACTGGGAAATAAAAAGGAGAGAGGGTAAAATTAAGAGAGGGAGGGAAAGGGAGAGGGGTTGACTGAAGAGAGGGCAGATTGAAGGGAGGACAAATTGAGGGATGTAGTGGTCAGAAGCAAAACACTAGTAAGAGGGATAGGGGGAAAGGAAAAAGAATAGGTTGGAGGGTAATGCAGAGTTAAATCATCATAACTGTGAAGGTGAATGGGATGAATTCTCAATAAAATAGAAGCAGATAGCAGAGTGAAAAACCAGAATCCTACAATATATTATTTCCAATAAACACGTGAGAAGCAGAGATACACAGAGTAAAAGCAAAAGGCTGGAGTAGAATACATTATGCTTCAGCTGAAACCAAAAAAGCCTAAGTAGTGATCTTGATCTCAAACAAAGCAAAAGCAAAACAGATCTATTTAAAGGAAATGAGGAAGGACACTTCCTAAAAGTGTCAAATAATATCAATACTAAATATAAAGGCACCAAGTGATATAGCATCCAAATTCTTAGAAGAGAAGCTAAATGATTTATCGGAACACATAGACACTAAAACTATACTAGTGGAGGACTTCAACATTCTCTCTTAGAACTAGATAAATCTAAACACAAAATTAATAAGAAGGAAATTAAAGAAATGAATAGAATTTTTTAAAAGATATAATAGATCTCTAAAGAAAATTAAATAGGAATAGGAAGTTATCTTTTTTCTCAGTAGCACATGGTACCCTACTCAAAAACTGACCATGTAGGAGGGCATAAAAATCTGACAATGAAATGCAGTAAGGCAGGAATATTAAAGGTATCCTCTTCAGATCATGCGATAAAATTACATGTAATATAAAGGGTCACAGATGGACTAAAAATTAATTGGAAACTGGGTGAATGGATCAAACAACAAATCATAGAAACAATCAATAATTTCATCCAAGACAGTAACAATAATGAATCTACATTCCAAAACTCATGAGATGCAGCCAAAGCAGTCATTAGGGGAAATTTTATATTTAAGAATGAAAGGAGATCATGCAACTACAAAAACCAGAAAAGGTCAAATTAAAAATCTCCAATTAAATACCAAATTAGAAATTCTGAAAAACAAGGGAGAGTTTAATAAAATAAAAAGAAAACTATTGAATACATATATGTATATATTTTATATATATATAATATATATAATAAAAAAACAATAAACTAGATAACTATTGGGTTAATTTGATAACACAAAAAAAAAAACCAAATTAATTGTTTCAAAAGAGAAAAGGGTGAATATGCCACAAATGAGGAGGAAATTAAAATGAAAATTTGGAACTACTTTGCTCAACACAGATCTGACCAACTAAGTGATAGGGATGTTCACAAAAAGTAATGTTCACAAAAATATAAATTGTCCAGATAACAGAAGAGAAAATTAAAAACTTAAATAACACCAATTCAGAAAAGGAAATTGAACAAGTCATAAATGTACTCCCTAAAATATTCTATGGCCACTTGGAGTAACAAGTGAATTCTTCAAAATATTCAGGGTCACATGGAGTTACAAGTGAATTCTTCAAAAACACTAAAAATTCCAATCCTATATAAACTATTTTTAAAAACATGCAAATAAGTTCTATCAAGTTCTTCTATGACACCATTTTGGTTGTGATAACCTAAAAAAAGGAAAAGCCAGCCAAAAGAAAGCAAATTATAGATCAATTTGACTAATGAATATCGATGGAAAAATTTTAGATAAAATTTTAGTAAAGAGATATTACAGCAAATTATCTAAATCACTAAAATAATACATTTGATCAAGTAGAATTTATATTCAGGAATACAAGGATAGTTCATATTAATAACAAAACTAACAAATCATATGATTATCTCAATAAATGCTGAAAAAGTGGTAAGCAATATCTACCCAAAACTATCAACAAACATTATATGTAATGGGAATCAGAAGCATCTTCCAATAAGATCAGAGGTGAAACAAGGATGCCCATTGTTACCACTATTATTCAGTACTATTAGAAATGTTAGTTTTAATAATAAGAGGAAAGAAAGGAAATGGAAGGAATTAGAATAGGCAATGAAGAACCAAACTCTCACTCTTTGCAGATGACATGATATACTTAAGAGAACCCAAGAAAATCATCTTAAAAAACTACCTGAAACAAGAACAAATTCAACAAAGTTTCAGAATATAAAATAAACCCACATAAATCATAAGCATTTCTATATATTTCCAACAAAGTATAAAAACAAGAGCTAGAAAGGGAAATTCCATAAACAACATAAAATTTTGGGGAGTCTACCAAGACATACTCAAACAACATGACTACAATTACAAAACACTTTTTCAGACAAAGTCAGATTCAAACAACTGGAAAAATGTCCATTGCTCATGGATAGACCAAACTAATAAAATAAAAGTAACAATTCTACATAAATTAAACTACTTTTTCAATGACATACCAATCCAAAAGAATTTTTTCAGAGCTAGGAAAAATAGTAACAAAGTTCAAAAATATTAAATTAATAATAACCTAATAAAATAAACTAATAAAAAAATTTGCAAAATAAAATGGTCCAGGGATACAGCACCAGTCCTGGAATCAGGAGGATCTGAGTTCAAATTTGATTCAGACCCTAAATAATTAACTAGTTGCATGTCCTTGGGCAAGTCACTTAAGCCCATTACTTTGCAAAAGCCAATAAAAAAAGGGTGGGGGGGGAATGGCCTAGCCATACCAGATCTAAAATTATATCATAAAATGGCAATCATCAAAACTGTCTAGTATTAGCTAAGGAATAGAGTGGTGGATCAGTAGAATACATTTAGGTACCAAAGAAACAGTAGTAAATGACTACAGTGATCTATTGTTTGATGAATCAAAGACTCCAGTTTCTGGGATAAGAATTCACTATTGAAGAAATACTGCTAAGAAAACTGGAAAATACTATGGCACAAATTGGGCATAGATCAACATCTCAAACCACATATCAAAAAAAGGCCATAATAGGTATAGAATTTTAGATAGAAAAGGGTGATACCATAAGCCTATTAGGAAAACAAGTAATAATTTACCTGTTGTACTTGATAAATGGTGAAAGACTATGAACAGACAGTTTTCAGATGAAGAGCTCTCTATAGTTAACTCTCTTAAGTAACTACTAATTAGTATTAATTAGATAAATGCAAATTGGGGTATCACCTCATATCTACCAGACTGGTTAAAATAACAAAGAAAGGAAAATGAACAATGTTGAAGGGGATGTGAAAAAACTGGAACACTAATGCACTAATAGAATTGTGAACTGATCCAACCATTCTGGATAGCAATTTGGAGCTTTGTCAAAAGGGTAATAAAATTGTACAAACACACTGATCAACAATATCAATACTAGATCTGTATTCCAAAAACATCTTTTAAAATGGAAAAAGACCCGCATGCACAATGTTCATTTTCTGGAATCCTATCCAACATTCACATTTATCAAACTTCCAATTTCAAAATTTTTAATCGTCCCCAAGAGACTATACAATATTATAAGGAAAGATTCATATCAGGAATTTAAGGTTAGTTTTAAATTAAAACAAACTATAAAAAATAGGCCATGTTAATAGGAATAAAAATTATACAATTCTATCAATAGAATATTGTTTAACAAAATGCAATATTGATTACTACATTTGTCTCTTTCCTCCTAAACCTCATCTATTTCTTCTCTTTGTCAATCTGATGGGTGGAAGATGGAACCTCAGAGTTGTTCATTTCCATTCCTCTTATTAGTGATTTGGAACATTTTTTTTTTCAAATGGCTACAGATAACTTGGATTTCTTCCACTGAAAATGAACTGTTCATATCCTGTGAAAATTTATTTATCTCTTGAGGAATAACATTTGTTTTGATGATGATGCTTATCTTTCATTCTCAAAGAAGACCATGACAATCAGGGATGTGATGCCATGACAAGCCTATGAATTGGACTGAGTGAAGAGTTCGCTATGCTAAGTCATTAGGCTTACTTTCTCCTCCAGAGTCATTTGGATCCATTGGCCAGATATATATCAGGACCACTGAAGATAGCCCTGGATGACACAGCTAGTAAGTATCAAGTATCTGAAGCCATATACCAACTTCTATCCTCCTGACTTCAAGACTCTATTTACTCTGCCACCTAGCAGTTCTACTAGTTCTTACTTTTATTAAACCCTCACATATCTTGGATATTTTCTTTTTGTACTTTACCTCTCTGGTTGCAGTATTAGGGATACATTTGTTTTGTGTGCCAATAAATTTGATAACTTGAGTGAAATAAATGAATATTTACAAAAATACAAACTGCCCAGATTAACAAAAGAAATAAAATACTTAAATAATTCCATTTCAGAAAAAGAAATTGAAGAAACCATCAATAAACTACTAAGGAAAAGTCTCCAGGTCCAGATGGATTTATAAGTGAATTCTATCAAACATTTAAGGAACAATTAATTCCTGTTCTCCATAAACTATTTTAAAAAATAGGGGAAGGAGTTCTGCCAAATTCCTTTTATGACACCAACAGGGTGCTGTTACTTAAACCAGGAAAAACCAAAACAAACAAAGAAAATTATAGACCAATCTCCCTAATAAACATTGATGCAAAAATCTTAAATAAACATTGAGCAAAGAAGTAATGGGTTATTGCTAGAATAATACAGCATGATCAGGTAGGATTTATACCAGGTAGGCAGAGAAGGTTCAATATTAGAAAAACACTCAATATAATTGAACATGTCAATAGCAAAACCAACAGAAATCATATAATTATCTCAATAGATGCTGAAAAAGTCTTTGATAAAATACAATTCATTCCTTCCTATTAAAAACACTAGAAAATATAGAAATAAATGGAATTTTCCTTAAAACAAAGACTTGTCTATCTAAAACCATCAACAAATATACTTTGTAATGGGGATAAAATAGGAGCATTTCCAATAAGATCAGATGTGAACCAAGGATGCCCATTATCACCATTACTATTCAATATAGTAATAGAAATGTTAGCTTTTGTGTATTCATTCTTTTTATTTCTTCTGGTTTTTCCAACTTTACTCTGATCATTTGCTGTTGTACTGCTTTGATTTTCTGCTCTCATCTTTATAAACACATTAGTTAAAAGTTTATCAATTTCATTCATCTTTGGAAAGGTCAGCTTTTAATTTCATAATTTAATCAGTTTCATCATTTCTCCTCTACTTTTTAGTATCTTCTCTTTTATATGTTAGGATTTTAGTTTGGGTTTTTTTGATGGGAGAGACAAATTTCTAACAGTTTAAAATACAAATTCAGTTCATTAACCCTCATTTTTTCTATTCTGTTAATGTATGGTTCATAAGGATATGATTTCCCCCCCCA
This sequence comes from Macrotis lagotis, assembly GCF_037893015.1. Classification (NCBI taxonomy): domain Eukaryota; kingdom Metazoa; phylum Chordata; class Mammalia; order Peramelemorphia; family Peramelidae; genus Macrotis; species Macrotis lagotis. The sequence goes on along the minus strand of NC_133664.1, from coordinate 217,190,959 downwards.
GAGAACTACTTTAGCTGCATCCCATTAATTAATTAGATTCATCATCATCATTTTCTGTTACATAAATTATTTCTATGATTTGTTCTTTTATCCATTTATTGTTTTTTATTTTAGGTTGGGGGGGGGGTTTGCAAGGCAATGGGGTTAAGTGACTTGCCCAAGGCCACACAGCTAGGTAATTATTAAGTGTCTGAGGCTGGATTTGAACTCAGGTACTCCTGACTCCAGGGCCAGTGCTCTATCCACTGGCCCACCTAACCACCCCTTAGTGTTTTATTTATTAAGTCTTCTTTTGTGATCAAACTCTTTCTTTGTGGTCATTATTGTGGTCTATAAAATTTGTCTTAACTATTTAGCATTTTTGACATTTTTTGCGAGCCCTAGTACATATTAATTTTTAAAGAGTGACATGCATATTCTGTGAAACATATTTTCAAACCATTTAGTAGCTATTATAACTTTTCTAGTTTTTCCAGCAATTTGTTCAGTTTTATATTTTCTCTTTTGTTTATATTTTTCTATTACATATTCAAACCTGAAAGAGGGATAACAAAATCTTCATTCACTGTTGTATCTATCTTCTTGTAGCTAAAATAGTTTCTTTGATTTATTTAGATGCTAAGACATTGAAACATATGATTATTACAGATATTGGCTTCTTATCTGTTTCTTTTTAGCATAATAAGGTTTCCTTGTTTATCGTTTTTAATTTTTTGAGTACTTTGGCTTTATCAGATAGCTTGACTCCAGTTCTTCCTTTTTTACATTCACTTAATGCATAGTAAATCTTTCCATTTCCTTAGCTTTCTAAAGCTATTTTTTGTAAGCAATAGAATGTAGGGTTTTGTTTTCTGATTCAATCTGTCACTCTTTTGTTTTATTGGGATTTTTAAAACCCATTCATATTTAAAGTTTTAAAAATTGTATTTGCTTTTTTTCTCTCCATCTGCCCCGAGGGGGTGGGGGCAGGAAGAGTTCACATCACTGATTTTTCCCCTCTTCTGCTACAAACACAGTATGTTTCTACAATTAACTGAAATTTTATTAAGTGGTCCTGTTCACATTGATTCTTCCTCTTACCCTTTAGCCTCTCCTTTTTTGTTACCTCTTTCCCTTTGAGGTTTAGCTTATTTATTATTTATTATTATTATTATTATTATTATTATATTATTATTGTTTTTCTCCTCCTTTTATCAAATTATATATAATTCCCCTATCACATTATAACACATTGACTTTCAACTTCTCTGCCTCCTCATAACAAACTCTTGACCTCCATCCAAACTATGACCTCCAAACCTTTGACCACTTAGTTCTTTCCTAGTCCATCACCCCTTCACTAATCTCTCTTTTCCATCTTGATTTTTTGGTTATTCCATGTAATTCAACAATGCCTTTTTTTTTTTTTGAGTCCTGTGCCCTCTTATTGTAGTGGTGATTGTACCTTGCCAAGTCCCATCCATATCATTCCCAACATCCTTTGACTTTGATCACACACAAATGCTGCTGAACAAAAGTGAAGAAAATCATGAAACCATATCGAATGGGTCCACTACAAATTTTTATTACATAACTTCAATTGGACCTGCAAGCCAGTGGTTTTTGGTTGTTGATGTTCATTTGTGTCCTACTCTTTGTGATCCCATTTCTTGGCTAAAATGCTGGAGTGGTTTGCCATTTCCTTCTTCAGCTCATTTTATAGATGAAGAAATTGAAACAAACAGGGTTAAGTGACTTACCCAAAGTTTCCATGGCTATTAAGTGTCTGAAACCAAATTGGAATTCAAGTCTTTCTGACTCCAAGTCCCACACTATCCATTGCAACACCTTAGTATCCAATTTTGTAAAACACCTCCTTAATTAACTATCTCAACAGTGGTCCTTAACAACATTTTTTATCCTGCCTTAAATTTCTCATGCCTTCCTCTTCCCCATCTCAGTTGAGAACCTTGCCTCATATTTTACTGATAAAAAAATGAGATCATTTTTCTAAAGGCCCCCCCTTTCCCCTTCTCATTTCATATCACCCTGATGTTTTCTGTTACAGCATTTCTTCTTCCCTTCTGTCTCAGAGAAAAGGAGCCATTCTCCTTCCCAAGGCAAACCCCTTTGTAATCACAATTCTACTTTACCCTTACTCTCCCACTTACCTTCAATCTTTCCCTGTTTAGTGGATCATTCTCTATGGCCTAGAGACATGGCCATAACTCCTGCTTCCTTCATAAACCCTCATTTGATAGATTATATCCTTGGAAGCCCCATATCTCTCCTTCTTTTTCTGACAAAACTTCTTGAGATGGCCATCTACAATTGATGCCTCCTCTTCATTTCCTCTCTCCCTTGTCCTACATTGTGCCAAGTTGTCCATTTTTTCTTTTACTTTTTTCTGTTCTCTGCTGTGCACTGTTTATTTTTCTCCTCTCTCCTCTCCAAGAAGGCTTCAATTAAGCATGCATATATACATACATATACATATATAAACACAGAAGTATTTATATATATATATAAAATATATGCAAATGCCATGGTACACATACATAAATACGTTTATATTCATAGATCTATATATTTAGTTTGTGTATTTCTCATTTTTATATATTTCCTGAAGCAACAATTTTGCTTACTCCTCTACTTCTACTTGTTACCTTAATCTAAGCCCATCCAAGAATCCCTCTCTTACACACCCCTATACCCTCCTCCTCACTGATTTATACCTTTCTATACCACCTCCTCATTAATCTACTCACCCTTCTATGTACCCCTTATTCTATTCCCTCATCTTCTACCTCAATACCCTCCCTATCCCCTCTTATTTTTTTCTGAATTTAAAAGGCTTTTAAACATACATATGTGTATATGTTTACGTATGTATGTACGTATGTGTCTATATTGTTTTCTCTTTAAACCATTCCTAACAAGAGATATTTTCTAGAACTACCAGGTTTCCTTCACTATCTAATTTCTCTATCAATTCCTTCTCATACCTCATTGGTACTAGCTTTTTTTTAAATCTTTTCCTATACGATTTTACTTTTTAGTTTCACATACCACTTAGTTCTACCCCAAGCTTCCTACAACCTATCCAATTACTAATAATAATAACAAATAAAAACAATAATAACAAAAATAAATATAGTTTACAATTCTGCATATAAATAATAAAGTCTTTGATGTTTATTTCTCTTGGATCTTGTATGTCAAATTTTCTTTTAAGTTCAGGTCTTTTTAACAACCAAATTCTCAAAGTTTGAATGTCCCTTAACTTTTAGCCACAATTTCAGTTCCTTTGCTCTTTGCTCTATAATGTTTCAAGACCTGTGGTCTTTTAAAGTAGCCACTGCTAGAATTCTAATTGTGGCTTCTCTGTCTTTGAATTGGTTTTTCTTGTTGCTTTTAATATTATCTCCTTAATCTGGGGATTTTGGAATTTGGCTATGATAATCCTGTCAGATATCTACCTAGGATCCCTTTAAGAGAGTGATCAGTGAATTTTTTTCTATTTCTACTTTGCCTCTCATTCTAACACCTCAGGACAAGCTTCTTTAATAATTATTTCCCGTATTATTGTATAAAGATTTCTCTTTTATCATAACTTTCAGGGAGCCCAATTATTCTATGTTTTCTCTTCTTGATCTGTTCTCCAGACTAGTTCTTTTTCTTTTGAGGTGTTTCACATATTCTTTTTTTTGTTGTTGTTTCTCCAATTCTAATTTTCAAATTGTCATTTTATTCCTTAAAATTTTGGATCTTTGACAGAAACCCACCAAAAAAAAAAATACTGAAACAACTGTTCAGCGAGATTATCTTGGAGGAACTCCAGGAAAAAGATCTGTAGTGTGAGTAAAAGGGTAATATAGCCAGCCCAGTGAAAGTTGGGAAACCAGAGAGAATTTTAGCCACAACACAGCTAAGGTCCCAGCACAGCTCTTCCAGCAGTAAGGGACCCAATTCCAGATCAGAGAGCAAATTTTCAAGCACTGGGGAGCTAATGAAGCACTGGGCTACCCTAGCACAGGGAACAACCTGGGAACATCAGAAACACCAGAGTGAAAAGCCAGGGACCATAACCCCAGCCTCCAGCAAAAATAAATAAATAAAAAATAAAAAATAAAAGCTTAGGACTATACAATCTATACCACAGGAACAGAGCACAATGAACAAAATGACCAGAAAAAAGCAAACAAAAAAAAAATACTAAACATTGACAGATACTATTCTGATAGGGGTTGTAAAGAAAGATACCATCTCAGAAGAAGAAAACTGACAAAACACCTTCATGTGAAACTTCTAAGGGATGAACTGTTGAGATGAACTAATCTCAATTCCAAAAAGACCTCTTGGAAAAGTTCAAAAAAGGATTTTAAAAAACAAAGAAAGAAGAAAGAAGAAAAAAGGAGAAAATAAAATAAGAGTCGTATAGGAGAATTATGAAAAATTAACTGAAGAAAAGTAACTGTTAAAGTAAAACTGACCAGCTGAAAAATAAAAATAACCAATTGGAAAAGATAACACAAACACTAACTGAAGAAATTAAACATTAAAATTAGAATTGAGCAAATTGAAATAAATGACTCAGACACCAAGATTCCATCAAGCAACACAAAAGGCTAAAACGATTAAAAGAAAATGACAAGTACGTCTTAAGAAAAATGACTGATTTATTAGAAACCAGGAGGGATGGGAATTCAGGGAAACCCAGAAGGATTTCCATGAACTGATGCTGAGCAAAACCAGAAGAACACTGTATACCCTAACAGCAACATAGGGGTGGATGGTCAACCTTAATGGGCTTGCTCATTCCATCAGGAATATTATAGCCAAAATTCAGAATTCCCAGCTAAAGGAAAAAATATTACAAGCAGTCAAAAATAAGCAATTTAAATACTAGGAATCTACAGTACAGGATTATCAGCTTCAACATTAAAGGATCAGAGGGTCTGGAATAAGATATTCTGGAGAGCAAAGGAGCTTGGACTATAACCAAGAATCAACCACTCTGCAAAGCTCAGCAAATTCTTTCAGGGGAAAAGATGGTCTTTCAATGAAATAGAGGAATATCAAACTTTTCTGATAAAAAGACCAGAAATGAACAGAAAATTTGATCTTCAAATACAAGACTCAAAAGATAGGAAAAAGGTAGATGGAAAGGGGGAGGGGAAATTCCAGTTAACTCTTTTGGACTATAATTTTCTTAGGACAAAAGGTATGGGTATAAATTGGCTGGGAAATAATCAGACATTTAGCTCTTGAGTGATTTTCCTTTACATGATGATTGTATTTCTACAGAGGGGGCTTGGAAAGAGGATGTGGTATAAATTCATTATAATTTGATCAAGTTATGACTCTTGAGAATTGTATTTTCAATGAGATAGGCTGTGGGCACGAAGTAATTATGAGGTAATGTAACCAATCCTTGAAAATTGTACTTGTATCAGAATAAAAGGAGTCTATCTTGATAGAGGTTATGGATACAAGACAGGATTAAAGCAATCAAGACAAGGGGCAGCTAGTTGGGGCAGTGGATAGAGCACCTGCCCTGGAGTCAGGAGTACTTGCCTTCAAATCTGGCCTCTGACACTTAATAATTACCTAGCTGTGTGGCCTTGGGCAAGCCACTTAACCCCATTTAAAAAAAAAAAACAATCAAGACATGAAAAAAAAAATGATTAGACTAGGAGAGGGCATTATAGAATAAGTAACATCACATGAAGAGGCACAAAGACCCATTAAAAAGTAGAAGGAAAAGAAGGTACTGTGTGAGCATGAAGTAAATATCCAAAGAGGGAATTAAGACACATTCTCAATTGATTGAAAAAAAGATATCCTACAGGGATGGGTGGGGGGAAGAAAGGGGAAAAGGGGACTGAAAAAGAAGGGAAAAAGTAAAAGTAAGTTTAAAAAAAAGCTAAAGAGAAAAGGGCAAGTAGAAAGAAGGGCTGATCAAGAGTAAGCAATACAATAATCAAAGACAATTTCCAAAGGACAAGTGATGAAAAATATGATGCACATCCAGAGAAGGAACTATGGGATCTGAATGTAAATCCAAGTTTACTTTTTTTCAATTTTTAAAATTTGTTTTATGGATTGTGGTTTTTCCCCTCTCGTTTTTTTTTCTTTTTGATTGGATTAGTCTTTCACAACATGATTAACATGAAAATATAATTAACATAGTTAAACTTCCATAAACTATTTTGGATTGCTTTCTATCAGAAAGGGGGGGAGAAGCAGAAAAATGAAAAACCCAAAACCTTTCCAAAAAACTGATTGTTGAAAACCGTCTTTGTATGTTGGTTGGAAAAATAAGTATTTTTTAAAAACTATTTTAAAATAAATTTTTTTGAATCTCCTTTTCCAGTTGGTTAACTTTCTTTTCATCATCTTGTTTTTCTTGGATTGTTTCTATTTTTTTCTTTCATTTTTCCTCAAACTCTCTTATATGGTTTTCAATCTCTTTTTAGAGTTCTTCTTTGAATTCTTGTTGAGGAGGCAGCCTTTGACATTACTTTTTTGGGATAGGAGAAGCATCTTTTCTCTTTGGTATCTTCCTCTGAAACATCTTCTCTATTCCCATAGTAACTATCTATGATTGAGTTCTTTCTCCTTTGTCTGCTCATTTTTTATTTTTTTTAAAGCAGTTCATTGTTATATTTACCTCTAGTATGGTGCCTCTGGCCTCATTTCTTTACACCTTTTTCCTCTTTTAAGCCAAAACTGGGGCCTTCCACACTGTGCTGAAAATGATCTTACTCCCTGAGAACCTTCCAGCAGTGATAATCTTCAGTTCTCCCCTCTGTCCTAGAAACAAGACTGAGAATTTAGTTCTCCTCTAAGTGTCCACAGCAACAGCATCCCAGCACTCACCTGGCCTATGTTGGTTCCTTATTGCTCAGGACCCACATACCTAGACCTGGTATCACTTGTCAGCACAGATTTTCCCTGTTCTCTGATTCAGACTCATGATTCTCCACTCTATTCAGGAGAGAAGTATTCTTGTGGATGAGGCAGAAGTCACCTCCCAACCTGGCTATCTCATCATGTTTCTGGGAGCCTGGAGGTGTTTAGTCAGGAAATCTTTCTTCAGATTTTTCTTCCAGTTGTTCCAAGAGGACCACTGTTCTTCCCCAACTTTTATTTTTGTGGCTCTCTAGTCTCACTGATGTGCTTTTTGTGGAGGAAAATCTGTAGAACTTCAAATTTTCTAACCTGACTCCAAGGACTAGCACTCTATTCTACCACCTACTGCCTCTATTAATTTGAAACATTCTTTTTTATGATTGACAATACTCTGGAATTCTTTTGAGAAGTGTTTATTCATATCTTTTGACCATTCAACTATTGAGAAATCACTTTTGGTATTTATAAATAATAATATTAATAGTAATAATAATCATTATTTTTATTATTGAGGGAAAGGACATAACATTTGTTTTTTAAACTCAAAACAATATGAGCTAAATATAGAAGCATTCACTCATCCAACTTTCTGAAACCATAAGTGGTTATTTTATCATTTACTTTCCTTTAAAATTCAATTTCAGGGGGGCAGGTAGGTGGTGCAGTGGATAGAGCACTGGCACTGGAGTCAGGAGGACCCGAGTTCAAACTTGGCCTCAGACACTTAATAACTGCCTACCTGTGTGACCTTGGGCAAGTCACTCTTAACCTCACTGCCTTAAATAAGTAAAAAAAAAATTTTTAAACTCAATTCTTCACCTGCCAAATAAGGCTAATAACTATATGCCTACCACATAGGACTACTATGAAAATCAGATGAGATGCTCAGTGTCACATAAAATAAGCTGTAAAATAAAAATTTTAAAGTTATTTTTACCAATATGTGCAAAGAGAATTAGAAAATACAAAAGCTTTGCCTTAAATGTACCTGTGAATATAACTGGAAATTCAATCAGTATCTCATATTACACATAGTATGTATAATTCAGTTCTGTAAGTTTTTATTAAGTACCTGCTTATGTATAAATATCAGACTAGGAACTAAGGATAGAAAATTTAAAGTGTCACATTTGCTGCCAACAAAGAAGCTTACAATATAAATAAAATATCTCATTTGTTCTAAATAAAATATAAAATAATATAAATAAAATACTTTAAATATAAAACATAATATTAACATAGCTAAAAATTATCATCTTTGGGGGCAGCTAGGTGGTGCAGTGAATAGAGCATTGGCCCTACAGTCAGCAGTACCTGAGTGCAAATCCGGCCTCAGACACTTAATAAATCACCTAGCTATGTGGCCTTGGGCAAGCCACTTAAACCCATTGCCTAGCAAAAAAAAAAAAAAAAAAAAAAAAAAAAAAATCTAAAAAAAATAAAATTATCATCTTTGGTAGAAAAGAAGGGGTTATAGACCTAGGATGGGAGATCTGGATCACAAGCAGGATAAATCTAGAGAAAATTGATGCACTGGGGGAGGGGGAGGCAGAACTATCTTTTCTGAGAATGTTATGACTCCATGGACAAAACCCTGCCCCCAGAGAAGGGATGGGTGAGCTCTTAGAAGGGAGAAAAGAGAAATGAGGACAGGAACCTAGATATGAAACAGGAAGGAGAACATGATGGTGAGGGCAAGGGGTAGAACTGGACTACTCAATTTGGAAATAAGGTAATTTCTAAGAATTAAAAAATAGAATCTTAAAATATGCTGGAAACAAGAATTAAATTAAAAACAAACATTTCTGAAAAAAAAAGATGCAATTTTAAAAAACTAATATGGAAAGAAGGGAAGATTCTCAAAAAAAAAAATTCCACTTCAGTAAATAAAATATAATTCTCAAACTAGACAGTGGCATTCTAGAATGATTAAGTCATAGATCCTAAATTGTACATAGAGCAAAGAGCAAGTTCAGAAGCAAGAAGCAAAATCTCTGACCCCAGGAGCTGCTCAGTCCTAACTTCTACCCTAGTGTGAAGCCTATAGAGGAAAGCCAGAGCTATAATTTTTGATTAAAGGAAAGCCTTCAATTCTATAATTCTAAACCAGCAGAATAGTCTAGCTGGTACATAGTGGCCAAGTACAATAGCAGTCTACTAGAACTGTAACCAGAGCAAGCTTATTAGTCTCAGTTGAGAATTTTCTTTCCAAAAAGTAAAGAAATCAGAATGTTCTGGATCATTTGGGAGCATTAAAAGCTTAAAGTTTCCTCTCCAATCCAAGTTTGAGATGTCCTTCAGATGCTGAAATAATATAATATTCAATGTCTCAAAAAAAAATAAACAAACCCAGCAGGTCCTTAGAGGGCACAAGATCAGCTTAAACAATCCCCCCCAGAAGTATGAAGAACCCAGTCCTAATATAAAGTTGAAAATCAAAAAGCAACCTGGAAAATTGAGCATGAGCAAGAACAACCACCATTGTGGTGACAAAAGCCACAAACCAAAGCCCAAAAGAAAATTATTCCCAAACATCTACAAGCAAACTTCAGAGTAAAACTCAGCTTGGGCAAAAATTCAACTATATTTTCTGGAAGATAAGAAACAGAGCTTAAAATTGATTTTATAAATGAAATGGGAGTGCTAAAAGATAAAAATTGGGAAAGAAATGAGATCTATGGAAGAAAGAAATGTAAAGAGAATTGGCCATAAAACCTTGCCCAACAAATGCTTTGAAAATTAACAAAATAAGATAATGAAAAATAGTAAAACAAAGTCAAAAGGTTGAAAAGACAGGTAAAGAATGCAAAATATCCATAGTTTAAAAAACCCTATCAATTACCTCCTAAAAGAAAGAAATACCAAAATGAAAACTCCCAGGAAGTTGGAGGAATTGAAAAAGTTAATTGAAAAAATATTTTTAGGAGCGGCTAGGTAGCGTAGTGGATAAAGCACCAGCCTTGGAGTCAGGAGTACCTGGGTTCAAATTCGGTCTCAGACACTTAATAATTACCTAGCTGTGTGGCCTTGGGCAAGCCACTTAACTCCATTTGCCTTGCAAAAAACTAAAAAAAAAAAAATACTTTTAATTTTCAAAAAATGTACCCCCTATCTTAGGACTGTGAAAGGTATTTGATCTACTTAATAGTGTTCTTATCTCATTTCATATTATCTTTAACATTTGAATCATTTACCAAGTTTCAGTCTAGTACAGTATAAAGCATAAGATTTTAATCTAAACTAAAGACTACTTTCCAGTTTTTCCAAGTCATTTTTGTCAGTTATTTCCAAAATAATTTATGTGTGCAGGTTTATTAGAAAACTAGCTTACTGAGTTAAATTTTTATTTTTCCAATTTTTAACCTACTTTTCTCTTATTTTCATTACCAATAGCTTTGATAATTACTTCTTTATATAATTTGAAGCCTAGAAATGCTTTCTCCCTTTCATTCCTACCTCTTTTTAAAATCAATACTTTCTTTAATAGTCCAGACCTTTTTGGTTCTCCAAATAATTTTTATTTATCAAAGATATAAAGAATCAGGAATTAATAAGAAAAAAATCAAAACTATTTTGAGGTTTCACTTCATCCATAAAATTGGCAAAATTTATATGTCCTCATCACTCAGACCCAGTTAGATATATTTTGTGTCTATGTCCCAGATGGAGGGGTTGAGTGGGAAGCATAAATACAGGGGAATATGAACATGTTCCAGACTACCACAAGCACCTAAGAACTTTATCTAACCTTTAGTTCCCATGTTCTCCCCAACAATCAATGCGAAACTCACAAAAATTGAACTAACTTGATATTCATACCCTAGTACTGTTTCTATCACAGACCTTGCCTGAGTTCTTTCTCTTTTCCAACCTAGTTAAAGGCAAAAGTTCTAGAACTCAACTCTAGTACTTTAATTATTTGGGATTTCCAGCTACTTAAATTCTAAAGAAATGGGAATTTCTAAATTGATTTTAATGTAATCTGTTACATTTTCTCTCATAAGGCCTGCAAGAAATTGTGAACTGATAATCCACAATCATAATCTTTGCATACTAAATTTGTAAGTATATAAAGTATACACATTCAGGTACACCAGAGTTAATTCATATTTTCCTTGGATTTCTATGAAATGCAATTAAATCACATTTTGGTTAGCCTACTAATAGAAAATACAGTAGAATTTACTAAAACGCCTTTCTTTTTAGAGGAACAGAATTAATTACAAGAATAGAATTAAACTTCATTCTGCCATCAGGAAGAGTATTGGTTGCCCCATTAAGTGCAGAAATAGACAGATAGACAGATATTGCCATATAAAGATTTCTGATGATTTTTTTCCATTTTCTGACCTGGGCTACCCTACTTTATGTTTGAGTATAAACAGTGAAAATCTTTCTCTAAAGGCAAAAGCCATATTTATTTAGGAGACATAGCTTGCTCCACTATAGTGGAGCAAATCACGTTTTTTAAAAATTACTCTCTTCTCTTTCCTTGGATGCCTGTGATTATTTATGCTTCTGATACATTCTTTCCAAGGCTATAAATCTTTATTCTTGGCTTGGAAAGTTCAGCAATCTGTATGGCTACCTTACTTTGGACCCCATCTTCCTCCAATCAGTTTGTGGGACTTCAGAGCTAGGCACAAAGTGCTTTGAGTGTTTAGAGGAAGGAGCAGGGGAGGGAATCAGATGAGAAGGCACTTCCCAAAGGACTTCCAAGTTACACTTTTTCCATTAGGTGGTAGTAACCTAGAAAAGGGAAGAACACAAAAAGCTCAGCTTTTTTTCTTCTTAGGTCTTTCAAAATCCTGAAATTTCCCCTGCATGAGAAGTTATTAGTCTGGGATAAAAGAGAAAAGATTTACAAAATCTTCTGAGTTTTTTTAAGGATTTGCTGCTCCTCTCAGTACCTTCAATTTAAAAATATTGGTATGTCTACCATCTTGCTACACTGTGGGAGCATGGAGGGAATTTTCATTTCCTCTAATAGTAGAGATCTATTTTGAATGGGGGGGGGTCAAAATCAAGTCATTTTAACCTCAATTTTTCAAAGTTAAGAAACAGAAAATTTACAAGTTGATTCTAGCCATAATTACTACAATTCTTAGTCTCCCTATCCAAATAGCTGTGTCATATAATAACAAATGCTTGTTTCTTCCTCTCTCCTCCCCTACATACTAGAAAGTTTTGATTATACCTCCCTTCCTCTTCATCTATCCAAATCACCACTCTTTTTCAAGACATAGGTTCAAGGGCAGCTAGGTGGCACAGTAGATAGAGCACTGGTCCTGGAGTCAAGAGGACCTGAATTCAAATTGGCCTCAGACATTTAACCATTAACTAACCTTGCAAAAATAAAATAAAATAAAATAAACAAAAAACAAAACCAAGGCACAGGCTCAAATTCAACTTATATAAAATCTTCAACTGACTAAAACTCAGCCCAAGGGATCTAGAAAAAAGATCATAGTGATCATGGAAAACATGATGGGGAAAAAAAGAAAACTAGGTTCTAATTCCAGTTCAGAGCACTGGGTACTCTACTTCACCTCTCTAGCCTTTGCTTTTCTCCTCTGTACAACAAAGACTGTCGAATTAGATAATTTTCCAATTATAGAGTCCTCTTCCTTTTCTGAACTCTGACAACACTTATTAGTAACATTTCTTTCCATTTGTTAACTTTCTACCATTATTTTTTCACATACATGAAGCAAATCAATAAATCAATCCCAGAGAAAATTTCATGCAATGTTCCTTTGCCCCCACTGTCCTTTGGGGTAGTATACAGGATGAAGTACAGTAGACTATGTGCTCCAAATGAAGGCCCAGGGGATCAGGTTTACCTAGGATTTTGAGAAAAGGGGGTCTGCTATATAGCTGATGATTGTTGCTTCTCATCCTAAGAAACATGGCTGCAAAGGTGGTAAAGCAAGTTCTTGAAAAATTAATCAGGAAGACCTATTCTAACTATGCTCAGGGCACAAAGAATAGAAGTTTGCAGGATAAAGAAAGTAGAACTATAACTGTATCATATAAGCAAGCCTGCAGGAGAATTTCAGTAACCTATTCTAAAACAACTACAGTTAAACCCTTAATATCAAAATCATTTAATAAGAACCCAGATCTGGGAGAGTGGATTCATAAATTCCTCTGGCAATTTAAAAGACTGAAAATGCTACAGACAACTTATCAAATACCAAAATGATAATATCATTTCTAATTTCCTATTTAATCTTTTCATCATGGTAGTTTACTTCAGATAATACTTCATGAACAAACCTCAAATCAAATTCAAACAATTATTAATATTTGGAAAATATTCCTATTCCTCAATTTGTTTTCCATCATGCTAAATTATGTTCTCCTGGATATCACCAATGTTTCTAGCTTTTAGGTATATAGATAAATAAAATACTTTGTAAACTGCTGTGCAAAGATATACTTTTGAACTTAAATTAAAAACTTCTCAATGGATTAAAAACATATTCCAATATCATGCTATTTAAAAGAAACACACTTAAAACAAACAGTGAGGGATTAGAGCAAAAATTTATGACAAAAATTTTTTTTAAAAATTTAAAAAAATTTATGACACATACTTCAGAGGAACAATAATGGTCTCAGAAAGGTACAACAAAAATAAAAGTCATTGAGAATATCAATATACTGTTTTCAGACTTAGACAAATCCAATTAAGACAAGGCAAAGGATATGAAAAGAATTTTAGAAAATTTAGTTACGAAAGATCTTTGGTGATTAATGAAATAGATAGAACATAAATATGTCTCAGTTGAGAAAGATAACTTTACAAAAATTAACCATATAGTAAATGGAAAGGTACTTATATTAAATATGCTGCTTATTGACCCCAGTGCAACTAAAATTATATTCAATAAAGGGTTACTAAAGAAAAGACTAAAGATTATCAGAAGCCTATATAAGTAAATACAAAGGAATGGATGGGTCAAGAAATAAATATTAAAACAATAAAAAAAAACTTCAGTAAAGATGATGACAAGAGGGGGTGGAGCCAAGATGGCAACAGGTGAGGTTTATCTCTTAGGTACTCTCACTCAAAACTTAGAAACTAAGGTCTCTTAACTACATTTTCAAGAGACAGAATCTACAGAGGGATGCAGTGAGGCAGTTCTCCAACTCCAACCTGGAAAAGAGCAGAAATGCTTGGCTCCCCAGGGTTGGAGGGGTGGCCCACAAAAGGGGTAAGCCCAGCAGAGCAAAGGAACTTCAGCCTCCAGGAAATAGCCCCAGGCCACTGGGAGCCCCGGCTCACAGCAGTGAGAGCAGTTTCCTGACCGACACCCCAGGGAGCACCAGGCACAACTTGGGGGATCAGCAAGGGGACCCTTGCCAGAGCAAACACGTGAAGCCCAGTCCTCATGGCACATAGCGAGCAGTGTGGTCACAGCAGCACAGAACCAGGAACTGGAAACAGAAGTTGGTAAGCAGGAGCCCCCAGGGCATGAGTGGTGAGCCTGGGGAGGGGAATGGAGACTGCCAAGCTCTGTCCTCTGTCCCTGGAACAGGACTTTGGGGTTCTGACCACATTCAGATCCTGATTGCAGTCTAGACCCCCCACAGAACAGCAGGACCCCCCTCACCTCAGCCTCATGGCA